>NW_013668411.1:25318-36813 GCF_000517525.1 Limulus polyphemus | reverse complement strand
TCTTAAGAAATGTTTGATAACTATCCGGACATTATAAAGATTTCACATGTTTAAATTTTGAAATTTTCTGATGCATAAAAGTTTTTTAATCTTAAAATTAAAATGACTTTGCATGATATATAGGCAAGATGTGAAAGGAAAAAAGTCATGAGAGAAACATTGCTTTACAAACCTTAAGACTTAATAAAAAAATTAGATATTTTGGGTATGAAAGCATTGTAATGTTTACTAATAAACTGCCAAATTTCATTAATATTCGCCTACTAATTTAAAAGTTATAGCATGAAAACTATAACAAGCACAAAATGGTTACGAGGTCGGTCCCAGGGACCGAGCCTGGATTGAAACAATTAATAAGAAGTACAAATATATTATTATATTAAAATCTTAATTGTAAACATCCTACATCACTGGTACAATTAGCTCTAACCAAACGCCAGATCAAAAAAAAAACTATATCAGTATTGTAATTTAATACCCTTTTCTTGTTCACTTATCTTCAAAATACATTGAAATGAATAGAAAATTAATGAACCCTGAACGGTGATAATGTCAAACAAGAAACACTTTTAGGAATCACAGTAAATATTATTTAAAATTAAAGTAGTTGCTGAGCTTAGCCAACTGAATTTTAACTTGAAGATAATTATTTGCCATCCTTCCTCTACAGCATATTAATAGTTGAAATAGTGGGTAGGAGATGAGTAGGCATTGAAAAACTACAAAAATTACTGTAAATCAGACATTATATAATACATGTTTCCTTTATTTCTTAGCATTTTAGTACGATGTTGCATGGTTACATATCATGCATACTGATGTGTCATTGAGATTACCTAGTTTATGCAACTAATGTGAGTCATAATTCATCCTATAGGATAGTTTATTTGTACTTGGACTTGTTTTAAGCAGTTACACTGTAGTCCAATTAAAAATATGCAAAGTTCAAAAAAGTTTTAAAACAACTTATGTATTATGTAGAAACCTATTTTACTGGCCAGTACAAAAATATTACTATTATGTTGAGGATGTGGAGTTTGGAAGGCATTCCTTGTTTAACCTAGGTGTTATATTGATTGTAATCCATTTTATATGTAGTCTAAATTGTTATATTTTCTACTCATTAGAGAGGTACAATTTAGAGCTAAGTGCAAATAAGTACAAATAGTAAAAAGTTAATTGTTTCTGCTGCTTAATGTTATGGTGCAATTGGAGATATGTTAGATTTTCACATGTTATTGCAGATTTTAGTGTTTTTTAAATCTACATTAGAAATAATGAGCACCTGTCAGTTGTGTAATTAAATTAATTCTTTGATTAATGTGCTATTGTTTCTTTATCTTATTTAAGTTTCATTTTCTGCTTTGTATTTTTTCAGGCAATATTTATGATTCCTACAAAACCACCACCATCCTTCAGGGACCCTGACAGATGGACTCCAGAATTCATTGATTTTGTTTCACGTTGTTTGGTAAAAAATCCTGATGAAAGGGCAACTGCATCAGAATTATTACAGGTAAACTATGTTATCCAAAATATTTTTACAGTTAGATTTATTTCTGTCTGGTTGTTATGGTTATAACCTAATAAGACTGTATTGTATGTCTTTATTATAACAAGTCCTATAAGAGCACACAAAAGTATTGGAACAGCATATTTTGCAAGAGAGAGTATTGCTTTTCATTGCAGGGACTCGTTTAAATGGCGAGTTGACCTGGGTTTGGCAGAATATATTACCACACTTTTTGCAAAACTTCTCCAAGCATAATAAGATTTTGTGGTTTGTCTGTCTTGCAGCACTCAAAGCATTCCCAGCATTAACTATGAGCTAGCCAAGGCAGATTCTTAATTATAGTTAGATATCAACAGGTGTGTACATACTTCATAACATCATAATCTGTTTTCAATATGGGTGATAGTGCTAATTATAGTTAGATATCAGTAAGTGTGTACATACTTCATAACATCATAATCTGTTTTCAATATGGGTGATAGTGCTAATTATAGTTAGATATCAGTAAGTGTGTACATACTTCATAACATCATAATCTATGTTATCATTATGGGTGATAGTGCTAATTATAATTAGATATTAATAGGTGTGTACATACTATATTTGTTTTGTCATTATGATTAGTTATTGCAATTTGTTTATTTTAAACTATAACTTGCTCAAAATATGTCAAATGTCAGTGGTTTCAGGTAATGAGTTGCTTACACTGCTACAGAAAATGTCTTTGAACAGGAAGCATTTTCATCCGTTTAAAGTTAGATAATACAACCTATTTACATAATACTACCATAGCGAGTGCAGTTTCATTTATTCATCAGTTGGCATACAATTAAACTTCAATGTCTTTATTACTAGATATCAATATGTAATAAAATGAACATACTTCATGAAAGTCAATATACATATAAAGTAAATCTTTATTCCACAGTGTAGTACACACATAAATCCTTTCAGAGAAACTCTTCATGTACACATAGATGAACAAGTGTATATTGTTGCTCAAATGACTTTGAAAACTGGCCCCTGGCAGCGTTTATAAAGCCTTGAAATAGTGTTAAATCTGAGTCTCGTTCAAGGGAATGAACCCTGGACATAGTGCTGAAAGGGGTATTGTTTTTCTCCATGGAATTCCAGCACTATAGACACTGGAATATTGTTTAGTATATTATGCAGTTTTATGCCATTCACGGTTTCCTTGTCCACTACTTGTGGAGTAAAGAATTTCAAATAGTACTAGCCCACATCTGTAGCATTTACCAGGTTGTTGTCAAACCCAGACCTGTCCATCCAAAGGATGCAATGAGTATCAAAGTTCATTTTCCTTTTCCTAATTTTTACACTCAAATCATCATTCAGTGATGATGACCAAGTAAGGTATGAACTGCAACCATTCTTAAAATATAACAGCAAGGAACTTTCTGTATATAGTTGATAGGCTGATCTGTATGTAAATTCAGTTGGGAGTGTACTGTTCCATTATGTTTGGTAGTCTAATGTATCTGCATGTATGTTACAGTTTTGTTTTCTTTTTCATTGAAACTTATGATTAAGAAATATCTTCTTGCATACATTTTTAATTTTGCTTCAGGCCTTTTCGTGAGAAAACGTGTGTGTGTGTATGTGTGTGGTGATTCACACATACAAATGAGTTTTTGAATGTGAATCACATGTGTGCTTAAAATGATGCATTATTACAGGGAAGTAGCAAGAAAACATTTATTCTTTAACATTGCAAATACTTGCATTATGTTAGCAGAGTTATCGAAACTATAAAAAAAGAAGCTTGAAACATTTTCAATTTCATTTTATTACCTTTCACTGTCATCTTTTCTGTTTATTTTTCAAATGATCACAACAAATTAATGATCTATTACTATGCTGCTAAATGCCTCTTTTTAGATAATATGTTCCTGCTTTCTTTAGGAGTATTGAAAATTGTAATGTGACATGTGACTGAATACAGTCTTTCACATGTATGACAAATAGCATATGTTTGTAACCACATGTATCAAACAGAAAGAACTGTTTGCTTCTTTAGAATGACTATCTTCCCATTCTTTCTACTTAAAAAAAATTCTAAACCAAGAATAAGAACAGTGTTATGTTCCTTTGTCTTGGATCATGCTAAAGAATTATGTTATTGACTTGTTCTTTGTAATTCCTACAGAAGAGCTGTCATAGGTTTCTTCTCCTTTGAAAAAATATTGTATTTACTTTTTTCTCATATTTTCTTTCATGAAATAACTTAGCATAAAACTTAAAATATATTTACATATATTTAATATAGTGTTTTTGTAAGCTTTAAAAATGGTGTAACAATATGTGGATGTATAGTATTGTTAGTTGGTGGGTTGAACTTCACTGTTGGAATGTACATTAACTGCAAACCTTTTTTTTTTTTACAGCACGAATTTATTAAAAATGCTCAGCCTGTTAATATCCTGCAACAGATGATAGCTGAAGCTAGAGAGATTCAAGAAAATGAAGCTCATCGGAGGGACAGGGCTAACACTATGGAATCAGTAAGTTTGTATTGTAGTTGAGTATTGAAAAAGGATATCTTTATGTAGCTTTTGAAGGTATGAAAATAGATAGCTTCTTAAGTTGTGTTTATAAGACTTAACTTACATTATTGGAACTCCTTAATATAACAAGTAGAAAACTAGGTTAAAACAGTCATATAAACATAGTTCATTTAACCATCTCCTGACAAGTGATGTTCAGGTCACTCTGAGTGTACACTCACAAATCAGCCTTCAAAATTTAATTTCAAATTCTTTTTGTTTCATCAATACTTTACAAAAAATGCTGAAGAATGATGTTTTAGCATTATATAATCTTATCTGGTATATTTTGTGAATCAAAAATATAATATGTATTTAGGTGTCTTAATAACCTTGCACTACTACTGTGTTTTTTTGTTGGCTCTTAAACTTATATTTTTCTCATAAATGGTCTGGTGGTTAGGGCATTTAACTCAAAATCTTGCAGGTTTGAATTCCATCATCAAACATGCTCACCCTTTTGGGCTTTAGGATGTTATAAAGTGACAATCAATCTCATTATTCAGTAGAGCGCATAGGTCTGCCATGCAGCATTGATCATACTTGGCCCTCAAAAAATATGAACATTTTTGGCATGACAATGAGGAATAATATTCTACATATATCCACCAAATTTCAACAAAATCTGATCATTTTTGACTGAATTGTAGAGCAAAAATAGTGTGAAAAATCAGTCTCCATGGCAACAGATAGGGATTTTTTGCATTTCCATGACCTTGACACTTCAGAAACTAATCACTTCTACATTGGGTCATAATCCAAATGTATACCAACTTTCATCTAAATCCATTCAGCTGTTTTCGAGAAATATTGCTGACAAACAAACACACACAGGTGAAAACATAACCTCCGTCACCTTTGGTGGCAGAGGTACTTACAGTAGCCCAAGAATTGGTGTTGACTAGCTGCCTGCCCTCTAGACTATCACTTCTGAAATAAGAACAGCTAGTACAGATAGCCCTTTAGTAGCTTTGTGCAAAATTCAACAAACAATCAGATTTTAGCCTATGTTTATATACTTTCTGTTTATCCATCTGTGAATATATTGGTTGAACTCACATTTATTGCACCACCCTAAGGAGTCTTAAGAACTTTGACTGGTTTTCAACTTTGAAAAGGAGCACAGCCAAAAGCCAACATTTCAGAATGAAAGTATGCTAAGCTTTAACCTTATGAAATCTAAATTACAATAGTAGTGTTAAATTTTTGAAAATGGTGAGGTCAGATGAGGTCAAAGGTAAGTAATAAAGAAACCTCAAGACAAAAGTTTTGAAATATTTCCCAATTGATTAGAGGCTAAATACTTTTTAAGTTTCACATTTTGTTCTTTTCACTACAGTTAAAATTTTAACCATTTTTAATGTTAGTAGTTTTTATTACTTTTCTGTACTAGATAAATTATTAATTAGTGTATATTTTAAAGTTTAATAGCTAATTTGCTACCAACTTTAGGAAAGTCTTGAGAAGGACTGTATGTGCACAGCTTGAATATTTTGTAATGGCCATTTATCTTGCAGTGCAAGTGATCTAAATATTTATTTGTCCTACAAGGTTTTCCAAACAATATTGCCTTTCAGTGCAATAAAATTGGCTGTGTTAAAATGTTTCTCTTAAACCTTTCTCTATTTTTCTCTTCTTTTGGTTGATTTATAAAATTCTCTACTATTTGGACCATCTAAAGATCTTTTTTATGTTCCATACACTGAGTATAGGTCCTGCTTTTATCACAAAATTTTAATGATTCTTTTCTAATATTTTTCCCTAATACTCTTTACCGGGGTCAATCCTTTGATATTGCTGAGTGTTTGCGACAAGCTTTATGAAATAACCCCCCACCTGAACTCATCCTCGAAGTCATCTGAATCAGTCTCTGCTAATTGGTCTTCTGAATACTTATTTTACTTTTTGAAGAATCTTATTTCTGCTGTTGCAGTTTTTATCCTGATCTTTAGATTTCTCCTCTTACTTTCACTTCTTCCTTATCCACTGCTGGAAACCTTTGTCTGACTGACATTTTCCATTGTCATGATAAATGTAGTAAAGCTTTAGACACTGTCTTTATTCCCTGCAGCAGTTTTGTAACATTCTCCCCTCATTCCGACTAAGAATTATTCATCAAAAGGATCCCACTAATTTCTTAATAAATGAATGAATGGTTAGAAACAGTTTAATGATAAACAGAAACAAAAGAAGGTATTTATTGAAGTCTGCTCATTTATTTTTAGCACTGAAATTAAGTTACAAGTGAGTTAACTATAACCAGCTGAAATAATACATTCATTTTGTTGGTTGAGTGAAAGAAAAGGTGAACTTACTCTTATTCATCCATTACTTGGATATATAGTAGACAAGTGGTATTTTCAAGGCTTATTTTGGTGGTAGTAACTAGAATTTGATCTTCGATCTCATAAGAAAGGCATGGTTGATGTCCATGTGTCTGGTCTTTCACACCATTGGAACTGGAATCAACGAACTCTTTAGATAGTTTAAGTTACTTAATACAAAGTGCAAAAAAGCATAGACATATTTTATAGAAAAAGTTTTAAAAATGTATATAAACACAGTAATAAATCTTTTTCAACATTTTTCATTACCTTCTTTGATAATAATTTTCTGTTGTAAACTGGAACTGTAATGTAGTGACTGTGACATACTTTTGCTATATACTACTTGTTATGAAGTGTTCTGTATAACTTTACATATACATAACTTGTACAGACATTCTCTATTTTCTTTCACATTTCTTGTATCAAATATTGGCTTATAAATTTTTGGAAATTATGAGTAATGTTATGATTCGTCTACCAACATTTAAGAGCTATTTCAATCTCTGAATTGTATGGATTGTTGATAACTTTATTAATAATGATTTTTGATCCTTTTATTACTATAAAGTTATTTATTTGTGCTTGGAGGGATTGTATGATTAGTAAGTTTTAAATAAGAACCACAAATTTGCATTCTTTTTTAACTCTTCTGTAGTGTCTTGGCACATCATAATTTTAGTTCCTGAAGTAATGGTCGGTATGCATCTTTTTTTATATGTGCTTGGAGGGATTGTATGATTAGTAAGTTTTAAATAAGAACCACAAATTTGCATTCTTTTTTAACTCTTCTGTAGTGTCTTGGCACATCATAATTTTAGTTCCTGAACTAATGGTCGGTATGCATCTTTTTTTGTAACATCTCAAACTACCACGATCTGTCATTATTGATAAACAAGGCTGCATGTTGGGTGTCAGTTTTTGTTTTGGAGTTAAGCCTCAGCCTCTCACACCTCAGAGGAGTGTTCTACCACATTAGCTGGAAAGTTAAGCCACTAATGCTTGCTAGTAGGGCACTTTCTAAAGACTTGAACTGACACAATGTTCCTTCTCTTCAGTTTTTCAAACAGTTCCCAAAATCATTTATACGCCATGATTGCGACTCCATGACTTGCTTGTTACACTCAGTCCAGTGTGTATTTTACATGGAATATGAAATATTTCTTCTAATTTTTGTGGGTAAATTCTTGACAATGCATACTGTTATATGTAAAGTTATTAAATATGATGCAATTTCTGGACCCCAGCAGTAGTTAATATTACATTAACAAGTTGATAATTTGAGGATTACACCGTTTTGCTTAGTTTTTTTTAGAATAAGTACTTACATTTGATTAAAGTTACGATGTAAAGAAAATATATATATATATAATTGAGAAGACAGCATTATCAACCATGCATTTTTTGAGTGCAGAGATATATAGTTATCTAGAATTTTAGAATATTAAATGTAAAATTCAGCTACTTTTTAAACTAAAATCTTACATTATCATTTTAGAATAAGAATAAGCCATATAACTACAAATTTAAAAACATTTGGGAGTATAAATACCACCCTCCAAATTATGAAAAATTTCAATATGTTGATGAACTACAAGATATAAATGTACTTTGTTATTTAATTTTATTTATTTTTCATTTGAAAATGGTTGAAAGGAAACATTTGATTGGCATATTTTAGACGCTAATAAAACAGCTCATCATTTTTGGAATTTATGATACAAGCTAGATAGAAAAGTTGCTGCAAACAAGTACATAAGTTAAGTTTTTGATGATTTACAGCAAATGTAAAAAGTTAATAATGGTTGCTGTTATGTTAAACTTATATTAAAGTTTTTCTTCATTACCCATTCAAGCCGTCTCCAACCATTATTAGTCTCAAAGTGGGTTCCTCGTCATCAAAAATGTAAAAAGTTATTTTCTACCTATCTAAAAATCAAATATAACTTTCTATGCACTTAAAGTTTCATGTGCCTTTCTTTTTGTGCAAAAGTTCAAATGAAATGAAAACTCCCATTGGGCATTTGAATTATAATTAAGTTGATGGCATGATTGCTTTTTAGCCATTATTTGGAACTGTGACAAGTTCGGTAGAGAAGGTAGATATTTCTGAAGACTTTTTTTTTCTGTATAGCTATGGACAGATTTTCTTCACTGCTGATATTACTAAACATAGCAAGTTTTGATCACTGCTTTTACATATGAAAAACATATTGAAATAGAGTAATAAGTACCATGTGTAAAAGATACTTAAATAGTATTTACTATTAAACATCACATTATTGATATATTTTTTTTTAATAACAAGGAAAACAGTTATAAATGATAATTACTGATTATGAGTACCAAACTTCCAATTAACAAAGTCTTGTCTTTTAGGTAACAAAATCCCCATCCATACAAGAAAATGTGCAGTCATTGTTACAAAGACCTTACTGCTGGAATGTAACCAAATTTTGTTTGGATGAGGATTCTAGGATCAGGAGTTAATTACTCTCAGCTTGGAGGTACTACTAAACACTGACTGTGTATTTTCTTTATGTAGGAAGAAGATGAGGTTGACTCTAGGACCATGGTTGAGTATGCTCCCAACTCTGGAACATTAGTGCCAGATAGTAATATAAAGGAATTGGGAGAGCAAAATGGAACTATGGTGACCCATGTGGACTCTGGGACTTTAGTTGGAGCTAGTGATGTGGAGTCTGACTTGGGAACACTGGTTATTAACAGCGATGGAGAAGATGAAGACTCCACTATGAAAAGTAATTTTTCCTGCATTGTTTTCTTTTTGTATTTTCAAGTGAAACAAAAAATGATAGGTTCTTTCTGATTTTCTACAGTTCAATAACAGAATATGGATACCATCAAGTGCACTGTCATTAAGGTTATGAGCATTTTTTTACATAGTTACCCAAAGTTCCAAGAATGAGATATGCCATTCTTTTTAATGTACGTACCCATTAGTGATGGGCATTCTATCAGTATTTATAATAATTGACCTTGTCAAGTAAACAGTCATATATCATTATAATCTTTGTATAAAGTACAGCAATGTGCCAAGTTATGTTAGTGATTTTACTTTTTAGCTAAATTAAATTTTGTAATCTGAATCATGGTTGGAAGAGATCTTTTATTTTAAGAAAATTGTAATGTTTATTACATAGCTTTTTGTGTTTTTGAAATATTCCGACTCATTGGTTGGAGCAGATTTACTAAAATAGAAATAAAACTGTATTTGCGAAGTGTATATAATAAATTCAAACAATTTACTGATTCATAATTCAGCTAAGAGATGTTACCCAATTGATGTATATGTAAAAGCAGCAATCATTAGCTGCTACTGGTTCACAAGATGTGTGCTTGAAGAACTGTATATTGGGGTGCATAGAATTTACTTAGTCAAAACTGTTGTTTTGTAATTGCTAGTTGGCAGGGTATGCAATAGTTGCTTTTTATTATAAGAATTAATCTTATGTAGTATGAAACTCATCCAATTATATCTTCAACTGCCATAAGCGAACCAAAGTTTGGAAAAAAAGTGTATCATCTCTCCACCAAATGAAATAGTTAATCACGAGGACTCAATGGTTTCAAGCTCAGAAAATTCTGATGTTGCTAATACTGCACTTTCTACATCGAAATCCCCAAATGCTAAAATAAGTAAACAAATAAGGACACCCCTTCCAACGGTTGTGAGAGAAGCCAACAGAAACTGTAAATTGGATACAGCTGTTGCAGCCTTTACCTCAGTTGTTTTGGAAGATATGGGCATTATTCAAGAAAATGACAATGCTAAAATTGTCAACAAAAACAAGATATGACAAGAACGAGAAACATTATTGACTTTTGATTAATCTAATTATATTAAACCTATCTACTTTGATGACAGAAAAGATAATTAAAATTATCATTAAAAATGGACAAAAATATTATAAATGTGTAGTCATGGAACAGCACATAACTTTGATCAGTGAATCTGAATCAGTTTTCATGGATCACATTTCTCCTTCTTCCGGAACATCAGAAGGTATAAAAAATTTTATCATTCAGTGGTTTGAAGATAATAAAAATTTCATCTGATCATTTAGTCGCTGTAGGCTGTGATGGCACTTACATCAGTTATTGGAAAAAAAGCTGGAGTTTTGCATCTTCTTGAATTGCACTTAGGAAGACATGTTTATTAGTTAATTTGTTTGTTACATGCAAATGAGTTACCCCTGCATCATCTAATTATGCATCTTGATGGAGTAACTCTAGGAACGTCCACTTTTTCTGGTCCTCTTGGAAAGAAACTGAAGACTTGTGGATCATTGCCTTTAGTAAACTTTGTTTCAGTTGAAATTACAGAGCCATTACTGACAATTGACCATCCTGAGGACCTTAGTATAGATCAAAAGTATTTGTATGAAATGTGCAATGTGGTAGTGTCAGGTCATAGTTCGAGAGAACTTGCTTTACGTGATTCTGGTACAATGAACTATTCCTGCTGGTTAATAACAGCAAACAGGATTCGTCTTTATAACACAACTTCTAACACATCCAAGAAGCTTAGTTTGTTAGCGAAATATGTAATTTAAGTGTATGCTGCAACAGTTTGGTTTCATATCAAGAAAAATCCCTCATGCAGCCAGGCTCACTGCCGCTTTTTCTACTTGTAAGAAAATCACGTTTTCTTCCTAGAAATATGTGGTGGATAGAGTAATCCGGAGAATTTATATTTTGCCTACTCATAAACGTTGCTGCTAGCAATGCTTGGAGATGAATCTAAGGCTATCAGACAACTTGCTCTTCGTTGAATATTAGCTACTCAATCTACTTCAAATTCTATCACAATGAGACAATTTGTCGTTCCATATATTAATACAACATTATACTGATCTAATAATGTAGACTGAGAGTAGAGTCACCACTTACAGAAAATATAAGCAATAAACAGTTGGTGTCTTTCATTAATCAAGATGACATGCTAGTTTTCAAGTTCAGCATGTCATGTCACACACAAGCAGTTGAAAGGCCTGTTCAGATAGTAACAGAAGCTTCAGCAGCTGTTTGTGGCTATCGCAGAAGAAAGGGATTCATTAAAGCAAAACTTCA
>NW_013668411.1:16621-24355 GCF_000517525.1 Limulus polyphemus | reverse complement strand
TATATATATATATATATATATATATAATTTCTTAGATGCTAATATTTTGGAATGTTGTTTTCAATATTTGTTTCTATTCATTATTATGTTAAAAATATATTGTAGATATAGTGCTTTACTGTGAGAGTACTAAAAAAAGAAAAGGTTTAGAATATCATATCTTACATTAACTTTTGGATTCCTGTGTTAAACAACCATAAATACTGTATCAACACTGACATAAATTGTGTACTGAATTTGCAACACAAAAAATCAGTATAAAGTCAATTACTGCAAATTTTACTTACAGCATATTATGTAAAGAAAACATAGCATTCAATTATCTAATAATATATGAATGGTTAGACATACTGTACACTTGATGCAAGTTAGAGAGAGTTACTCAAATGTGTGTCTTCAGTCATATACTGGAAATATTTCTAAGTTAATAGAGCACTTGGGAGTTTATTTGAAACTACCTTTTTTGTTTTTAAAAACAGAATTTGTTGAATTCTAAATATTAAGTTATTAGCACTTTTCATTTACTGAAAATGTTATTTTTATAGATGCTAATATGTTTATGGGAATTGTTGCCTTGTAAACATTTTGTACTTAATTGTAGTTTGCCTATAATAATAAGCTTTTACGTGAAATAGCTATAGTTGTAGTTGCCATATAGTAACAAGTTTGTATGTGAAATATCTACTTGTAGTTTGATCTATGGTAATAAGATCGTATGTAAAATAGCTTTATTTGTAGTTTACCGTATGAGAATATGTTTGTATGTAAAATAGCTATTTGTAGTTTGCTGTACAGTAACAAGGTTTTTAACATGAAATAGTTTTATTTGTAGTTTGCTGTACAGTAACAAGGTTTTTAATATGAAATAGTTTAATTTGTAGTTTGCTGTACAGTAACAAGGTTTTTAATATGAAATAGTTTTATTTGTAGTTTGCTGTACAGTAATAAGCTTGTATGTGAAGTAGCTTTATTTGTAGTTTGCTGTACAGTAACAAGGTTTTTAATGTGAAATAGCTTTATTTGTAGTTTGCTGTACAGTAATAAGCTTGTATGTGAAGTAGCTTTATTTGTACTTTGCTGTACAGTAACAAGGTTTTTAATATGAAATAGCTTTATTTGTACTTTGCTGTACAGTAACAAGGTTTTTAATATGAAATAGCTTTATTTGTACTTTGCTGTACAGTAACAAGGTTTTTAATATGAAATAGCTTTATTTTTACTTTGCTGTACAGTAACAAGGTTTTTAATATGAAATAGCTTTATTTGTAGTTTGCTGTACAGTAATAAGTTTGTATGTGGAGTAGCTTTACTTGTAGTGTTAGATATACACGACTTTCATTTAAATTTAATACAAGAGTAATGATTTAGATAGTTATAAAATGCTAGTGTTAAATTTAGTATTTTTAGAAGTGATAATATATCCCAGGTTTGTGTACGTAACTGTTTACGAATCATTTGTTGTGTACTTGAATTGTTGTGAATCGATGTCGCATTACTCAAACCTTCTGAAATTTTCTCGTTGCTTTAAGTGAATATTGCTACATCATAACATCTCATAGTTTGTAGAATGTTATAGGCTTCAGTCTGGCAGTATATATATATATATTATATATATATATATAGGCAACCAAGTTAGTGAAAGTGAAGTTAGATTGCGTGATTGTGAGTTTAGCCATAATGGGCAATTTCTAAACTGAGTTTTGGAGCTTGTATTGTAATAACAGAGATAGAGGAGACTAATTTGTCTTGTCAAAGGGTGTTCTAAAGTAATTGAACCAGCCTGTGTGGACTTTTTTGAAAAAGAGACAATTATTTAAAGCTCTGGATACAACTGTGATAACAAATAGTGTAAAACATTTTTTTTACAAACATTTGACTTGTTTTAAATATATTATTTTAAAACAAGTGGATTTTGCGAGGTTTATTGTTGAAATTTATCACTAACACCTACTATACAGAATCCTAGCTCCTATACAAAACCTGACTTGTAGTTTGCTCTGTAGTAGTAAGTTTGTATGTGAAATAGCTTTATTTGTAGTTTGCTGTTCAGTAATAAGTTTGTATGTAAGTAGCTTTATTTGTAGTTTCTTCTAAAGTAATAAATTTGTATGTGAAGTAGCTTTATTTATAGTTTGCTGTATTCTAATAAGTTTTTAATGTGAAATAGCTTTATTTTTAGTTTGTTCTATAGTAGTAAGTAATAAATTTGTATGTAAAGTATGTTTATTTGTAGCTTGCTGTACAATAAGTTTTCGTGTGAAATAGTTTTGTTTATGGTAATGAGTTTATTTGTGAAATAGGTTTAGCTTGCTAATACCTGTCATATATTGACACCAGTGTGTTACAAGCGTTTCTAATGTACCTAGACTTATTCTTCACACAAAAGAAAGCTGAGTTTAGTTTTTTTTTAAATATCAGTATCTTATTACTTGTTACTATTTTTATTGGACAGGACATGACACTGCTACAGGAGAGACAAAAGAAAATTACCGTCCCTTCTTCCTTGATCACTTTGATAAGAAAGAGAGAGAGCAACAGCAACCTTCTCGCTCCCAAGGTAATAGCAGTCCCATGCCAAGAAGTGGAACACCCAGACCTAACCACTTTCAACAGAATTTAGGGAAGTCACCCCAGCCTAAGTTGAGCCAACTTCAGCATCAACTGAACCAGATCAGCAATGCTGCTCCTGCAGTAGCCCTCCATGAACCTGCCAAATTCACCAGGTCCTTTGTTGATGGAGACTTTGAATTTGTAAGAAATTCTTGTGGTATAAAATTATGATATTTGTTTAAGCATCTTAACTATAAACACAATACCATTATCATTATTTATACATTCCTAACTATTGCATTTTGACTATTTAGACCAAATGTATATCATTGTAATGTTTATACTTTTGTAGCAATAGTACTTTAAAAATGAAAGCCATAGTTAAATTTTTTTTCATCATTTATTTTTGGCTAACTAAAACAATTTTAATTTTAAGACTAATTCATGTACTTTTCATGTTTATACTTCTCTAACTGAAGCATCTTATCAATGATGATTGTACTGATTACTGTTTGTACCTAATAGATGTAATTTTGTTGTCTATACTTCTCTAACTGAAGCACCATATCAATGAAGACTGTACTAATTATTGTTTTTACTTCGTGGATGTAATTTTCTTGTTTATACTTTTCTAACTGAAGCACCTTATCAGTGAAGACTGTACTGATTATTGTTTGTTCTCCATACATTTAATTTTCTTATTTATACTTCTATAAATGAAGCACCTTATCAATGAAAACTGTACTGATTATTGTTTATATTTCTTAGCTAAAACACCTTACGTATGAAGATTTAACACATAGAATGGCCAACTTAGATGCAGAAATGGAACGTGAGCTAGAAGAGTTAAGGCGACGTTATCAGGCTAAACGTCAACCAATTTTAGATGCTATGGATGCCAAAAGGAAACGTCAACAAAATTTTTGAAAGCAAAAGAACTTGATACCATATGAATTACTTTTATTGTGCCTAAGATCTGAGGTGCTGTTGTTACATGGAGACTGAGGGTTTGTGGCCAAAGTAAAACCTGTAGTCGTTCCTAGACCGTAGGCAGCACACCTTAGTGTCAGGATCATTGTGTGTTGTCCACACTAGGCTGACACCTATCTCTAGAGAGAAAGAGAAAAGTTGTTCAAAGAAAAATGTTGACTGAAAGATATCATAGTTTTTTATGAGCAAGTTTAGGAAAGTTTTTTACTTGAAAATAATTGCTTCGAACATTTTGAAATGTGCTTTTACCCGTGGATTGTTTACTTTGTGAAAAAGTCTTATCTTTAAAAGTTTTGTATGTAAAAGAATAAGGTTTAAAATAGATGAAAAGTTTATTAATATCAAAGAACTATGTCAGCCACCTGTAGAGATTGTCTACTTTTAGCGTGTTATTTGAGAAACCAGTTAGTTGCTGGAATCATTTTGTAGAGCCTAGTCTTTCATGTTGTGTGAGTCATGGTTCAAATCGAATATGGGGTCTTCAAGTGTCATTGTTGATCTGAACAAAAATCACCACCTTGTAAAAGTGGCATTTATAGCAGTAAATTTACATTATGTATAACTTGTTCTCTGTCACATAATTTTAAACCTGTTCTCATTTGTTTAGTGGCAATATAGTAGTCATACAGTCTAAAAAAAAAAAGACATATTGGTCTTCTCTTTCCACTCAAGGCATTGTAAACCAAAAAAGGAAAGCTTGTGATAGGTAAAGTTTTGTGGATGATGTTGATATATGTAAAACAGCAAATCAATTTTTAGTATGAATCATAACTTGGTCACAAACAATAATTTACTTATCGTGCAGATTTCTTGTTTTACCTCGTTTTCCAGAAATCCCTTATTTACCAAATGTTTAGGTTTCTGAAATGCAACTTTCATGACTTTATTTTCTTACAAAGTCACCATGATATGTTAATAAAAAATATTTATCTTAAAGAGATATGTAGTATCTTTCAAATTATCAGATTTTGATAATAGTAAATTCTTGTTTAAAAGTCTGCATAACTCTTATACAGTATATTAGATTACCCTGTAAGTAGAAATTCATGCTCTCCAATCCTATTTGTTTTTTATCTTGTTTTCAAATCAGATTCATTGTTTTCCAGTCAACATTATCCACTGAACATAGAAGTATTTCTCCCTATTTTAACACTGTCTTGTTTACAATTAGGGAGTGAAATACTTAATGCTTTTACTTGTTTGTTTTTAATTTAGTCTGATCCTATAAAACAAATTGCTTTTACTGCTCAGTTTGTATTTCACTGGAAAGGGCCAGCCAGGAATACCTCAAGACCACGTGTGAATGTTACTAGGATAATGTTTTTATGTTTGAAACAAGAAGAGGTTTGTTGCTGTTTAAAGTATGAAATTTACTTTTGGTAGTTTCCTTAAAAACAAAACATTTTAAGCATACTGTTGTATTGTTCATTTTAGTCTTTAGATTTTGTTGTGTAAATCATCTTATTATCATGATTTTAACATTTTCTCATAATATTCCTTACAAATATGTGCCATAACCTGTAAATCTGTTTTCAGGTGTCTCAATATTTCTTTGCTACCCTTGAGAATATCCTCAGTTTATGTGTAATCAAAATGAATCCCTTTGTTTTAGTACTTAAAAGTCTTATTCAACAGTGTAAACTTACTGAAGTTGGAGATAAAAGTGCCTCTGGTTCTTGTTCCAGGTATCTAGTTAGTCTTATCAGCTTTCCAGTAATTTTCTTAATATGACAAGTAAATAAAGAAAAATTTAATTTTGGGTGATTTCTGTTTTAATTTTTCATTGTATTCATTTTTTATAGGGTACCCACATATTTCAAATTTTTTCTTTTCATGTCTTCTCACACAAAACTCCATATTTTCCACACCCAGTACATGTTCATATGCAAAATATATTTTAACTTTTCCTCATAATTTTACTTAATTAACACCACTTTAACCTGTAATCTGGTTATAACTTACTACAATATTACAGAAAAGGACCTTCAAATGAGGACATTACAGAGTGGTATTAAATAATATGATGCATTTTTCTTTATAAAAGATTATTTGGCCTAACCTATCATCAAGTATGACAAATTTTGTAATTCTCACCTTATAAAATAAGTGATTGACAAAGATTTTAAAAACATACTGATAAATGGCAGAGATAAGTAGCATGTTTTGCATGTAGGTTTTCAAACAAAATAGATGACACATTTTATCCAAGATTTTTTTACCCATATTTACAGTTTTCTTTAGTATGGGTGCAAAATTTCAGGTTTCTAGGTTCTTTCGTATTGGAGCTGGGGCAGTCACAAACACACAGACATGCCATTTTATTATTATAGAAGGGTCATGTTCTAATATGAAAATGTTATTTCTACACGAATATGAGGAAGGACTTGTTCCAATTTCTCTTCAACTGAATATTTAGGTAAAGCAGTAATCATGTAGAAAAGTAATATTTCTCGAACCAGCCAGTAGTACTTTGAATGTGTTCTTAACTCCATTGTAGGTGAGCTGTTTTGTGCGTTGATATGAGTAAAAGGCATTTGAAATTCAAGCTAGGTTTGGGTGAAGTCTGTTTCTAGTATACATGTATTGATATACGTATAAATCATGTAAAACAATTTTTTGTAGTTTCATAATTTGCCATGAAGTGGCAAATGTAATTTCTGTTAATTCTCAGATATTGCCCTCTTTCACCCATGCTGTCATTGACTGCATAACTATGTGATGGACTTTTTGTTGTGCCAGTTTTCTTGGAACCTGGAGATGACACAGCCCTCAATGATATATCTAAAAAAAGTAAATGATGTTGGCAGTGGTGCAAAGAAAGATATTCTTTAAATAGGCCACATGGACAGTGGTTACAGAAAATTGACATTCCTGGACATGGTTTTTGCATTGTTTGTAACCAATGTCTAAATTATGGAAGCAATGGCAAAAAGGTCTTTCATAGTCACCATACGAAAGATGAATGGCATGCCAAGTTATTCTCAGCACAGCTAAATAACCAAACCCTTCCAGATGCTGAGTCACAGTGCCTATAAATCCAGTCAAGAAAGCTTGGCTAAGGGAAAGCAAAGCAAGAAAAAATTCAGATAGTTGCCTCAAAAGCAAAATTCTAAGCAATCAGGAAATTGATGAAAATCAGCAAGAAACCCTTCAGCAAACAAGTTGAAGTCCAGAAAAATAATGAAAGAAACATGCAAGAAAAAAAGTGTCTCTACAGGGGAGTCTTCTGTCAGTTTGTTAGATACCACAGCAAGAAAAGCAAGTGAGAAGTGGAAAATAAGTACTGAGCAAGCAGGGTTACCTTCACCAAGGGCTGAGGAGTTACCAGCCAGTTTGGGGAAGTTAAATGTCAAGGATAATCTCAATTATAAAGTGGATTAAGACCTCAATAATGTAAGAAAGGTTACAAATTAAAGGTGTATCAATATGACTTTTCAGTAATTTTCTGATATGCCAATATATTAATGGTTATAGGACTGATTACCGAATTTGTTACTGATATTTGAATTTATATGTGGCTTAAAATATTTAATATTAGATACAACCAAGCACCAGTGGCATAGCAAGAGGGGGGCAGTTGGCCCCAGGCGCAGGTGTGAAGGGGCACAAAATTTCCTCTGGCCTATAATACCTATTAATTAATAATTATGCCCTCAACTAGGATGTAGCAGAACTGCCCTACGTTAAGTAAATATGACAGTGTTACATTATTTGTGTGTATTACACTTGCAGTTTTAACTTTTAAAAGCCGCCCACTGAAATACAGTGAGACCGAATTGACATACAGAAGTAAATTACACTATTTCATCATTCATTTGTAAATCAAATACAAGTCCTAGAGTACAATGTACATGTAAGTGTATGTTCAACAAAAAGAAAATACAAGATTCTTGTAACATATTAACTGGTGTGCAAGATTGGCAATATATGCAACAGGCAAGATCTAGATCTAGTAAACATTATAGGTCTAATGTAGTGGTTTGTAATTGTATTGGCTGATTGTAAATCATGTCTTACACCAACTAATGTACTAGACTTTAGGTCTAATTCCAGTTATAACTTTATTTCTAGACCCTAGGTCCATCATCATACAAATTGTAGCCTATATTATAGGCATAATTAGACCTATACAAACTATTAAACTAGGCATTACACTGGGACGGATCTAATGACCAAGTTAATAGATCCAGATGT
>NW_013668411.1:0-15621 GCF_000517525.1 Limulus polyphemus | reverse complement strand
AAACAAATTTCAAAACTAGGGATATAACAGAAATTTATTCTGCATGCTTGAAATATTACTCTTTGTTACAGTTTTGAGATCGTGACTTTATTTTAGGCCTGTGTAAGGTGGTAATTAATTCTTTATGTTATTGTCATTAAGTGGGTAATGAGTCATAAAACATTTCAGAGGTGGGGGCGCCAAAAGTGTCTTTGCCCCGGGGTGCTGAGAATCCTTGCTACGCAACTGCCAAGCACACATACACACGTTATATGTACACAAGTTTAATACTTAAAACCTACAACAGGTAAGTTGTATTTAATAAATAGTAACGTTTCAGCAATCTCAGCATAAAGTCAGTTTCAATGATCATCATAACATTACCAGCTCCAGTAAAGTATTTCTCCAATGAAACACTTTTAGGTGATGCACTAAGGTAATATCTAGCTATCTTAGCTAAGATAGGATATTGTAGCTTGTTACTGTTCCACCACGTATAGGGGTTACCACTTCTTAGCTAATTAAGAGTTCCCACAAGTAGTTGTTTACCATTTATTCATTTCCTTCCCTAGTATCTGTAGATTCTCTTTGAGTCTTCAAAAATTTATGCTAAGCATTTCCATACTTTGCAAGTAGATTTAGATCCAGTATCACCAGTATGTTGCTTCTTTTTAGGTGGCTCAACATCTCTGTCCTGTACAGATTCTAAAGGCCCGGCATGGCCAGATGGGTAAGGTGCTCGACTCGCAATCTGAGGGTTGCTGGTTCGAATCCCCATCCCACCAAACATGCTCGCCCTTTCAACCGTAGGGGCGTTATAATGTGTCTGTGAATCCCGCTATTCGTTGGTAAAAAGTTGCCCAAGAGTTGGTGGTAGGTGGTGATGACTAGCTGCCTTACCTCTAGTCTTACACTGCTAAATTAGGGACAGTTAGTGCAGATAGCCCTCGTGTAGCTTTGTGCGAGATTCAAAAACAAACAAACAGATTCTAAACACATTTCTATCAGAAATCTTTTGACTAAAGCTTTGGTATCATGTTCAGAAAACAAAACTTGTCAGGATTCAATGTTGTGGAAACAACCAATTCCCCTCATTCTTTAACTTCACTAAGTCTCCATTTCATTGCACTTATCATCTCACTTCACTGTATGGACTTCTGAGTTATTATCATGCTTATTCAATGCTTTTTTCTAGACTTCTCAACAAAGGTATTAGCACAGATGCTACTGTTGTATCAGTAGATATCATTTTTGATATTTCCTCTACAGGTTCTAGTACTGCAATTATTTTTCTGGTCAACTCAAATTGATGAGAAGTTAACACATTGATAGCATCATATTCAGTTGAATTTTCAGCCATGCCATTTTTTGCTTGTACACTGACTGCAAGATATAAAGGGTTGAGTTCCACTCTGTTGGTTTATTCTGTACCAACTTGTCTTGTATATCATTCGGATGATGGTAGGCTAAAGTAGTGTGTTTAGAACATCCAACAATTCTGTGAGATACAGCTAAAACATCATTCACTAAATGTTGTGATTACACTCCTTCATGCATGACCAGCCGAAGCATCCCAAGCTAAGAAGATGCTCATCTTGTGTGGCTTCCATCATATTACTGCATTTTCATGCAATATTAAATAACATAACACTGTAGGACAACATGGGACTTATTGGTCCATCTCGGCTGTTCCATCCTCAAAACTAAATTAAAATGATTAAAAAATAAAAATATTTTAAACCTGGCCCTTTTCATTCATATGCTTATCAAGCTTTTTCTTAAACTCACTTAAATTTACTGGCTCTACAACATCTGAAGGCAACCCATTCCAAAGTTCAACCACCCTGTTAAAGAAATAAAACTGTCTTAATTGAAGATGACTCCTACCTTGCCAAAATTTATATTTGTGTCCCCTAGTCCTACTATTCTTATTGTTAAATATAAAAAAAAGATGAAACATCAACACTATCAATTCCCTTTACAATCTTAAACACCTCAATCAGGTCTCCCCTAACTCTTCTTTTTTCAAGAGAAAACAATTTGAGTGATTTCAGCCTCTCGTCGTATGACAACCCCTCCATCCCAGGCACCATTCTTGTAACTCTTCTCTTAACCCTTTACAACAATTCAATGTCCTTCCTAAGGTAAGGAGCCCAAAACTGAACACAATATTCCAATAATAAATACACTCCATCCTTGCCAATGGCCCAATTCTGCAACATATCTTCAAGTTTTTCACACAAGTATTCATCAGTGCATATATGTGCATGCAACACAGCAGATATTCTGTTACAATCTTAGTTTAATATAAGTTTAACAGTGGGCTTTTAAACTATTCAGAGATTCATAAGCCATGTTGCAGCTCCAAATATCTGTAGTAAGACTCAAGTAGGATACATCCACAAGCATCTCTGCTAGTTTGAAAATTTGGTACAACATTTTCTGAAAAATACTTACAAGTTTGTATAACTTACCTAGGCTCAAGGGTTTTAATGGACGAATAAATCCAGTGTCGTTTACAACTGAAAATGGCTGGTTGGTAATCAGTAGCAATAACCTCACCTACTAACTGTAAATACTAAATGTGTGAGGATCGTTGATGTCCCATATTTTAACTTTAGTCTCTCTTTCCATCATTGAAACATGTCAAAAACCTGGCTGTTCTTTCCACTTCTACTTTTCTTTCAGTTCTCTCAGCCTTTTATTTTCTTCATAATCACAATAATCCACAGGGTGTTTCTTCTTAATATGATCAATAAGGGTGCTGGTATTAAAACATTTAATGGAACTCTCACCACAAGATACATGATTTTTACAAATATTACAAATGCTAAATTTATCGCTGTCTTCACAAACAGTAAGATAATTCCATACAACCACTTTAACACGTAGCATTTATACAAAACAAAAGAATAAAATGGCAACATCACGCAAAGGTAAATACACATACTCGTATCAGTACAGTTTCTTTACCGATTTTTGATATTACTGATAAGCCTATATCAGTACCAACATTAATATCGGTACACCTTTATTATAAATAACTATTTGGCCCATCTTGCTAATGGAGTTGTTGATCCAAGAATCTCATTAAGCTGTTTCTTAATACATAAATAGGGACTTTTTAAGTTTTGATTTTAAGGCAAAAGGAGCATAAGGGCCTTGGGTATAGCCTGTTTTTTCATTTAATGAATTTTTTAATCTTACGTTTGCACTTTTTTTGTACAATGAAAAGCAATTTTTGTGCATAGTTTCTTTATTTCTATATATTTGTAGTCCAACAGTTAAAATTTTTCACCTCGCTCCTCTCAACAGTTTACATTTTCTTTCTTGGCTACTTTTCTGCACTCCCACCTCTGTATGGATGGTGTCCAAGCAAGTATACAATCGGCCTGGAATCAATTCCAAATTTTCCTGACAACACTTTTAAGATATTTGGAATCAACTTGCAACCTGCTGTAAATTGTTCTCCAAACGATTAAAACATCAAAAAATGGTTTATAAACAATGTGAAACACTTTAAACTCAGTGATTCACTTCAGTGTAACAACCAAGATTGTGTACATCACTGTATATTTATATACATACAGTACAGTCTGATTCATCAACCATTTACATTCTAGATCACAAAATTGAAGAAATTATTTGACTTTTACTTAGAAATGTTTCTCCTTTGTGCTAATAATTTTAATATAGTCCTGAATACTTTTTCACTGAATTAATCTACAAATTTCTCCCCCCCCCCCAATCTTTTAGCTGCATCATAGTGGTTCATAGAAAGGCTCCAACTTTTTTTCAGGTACAGACCTTTAGCTCATAGCTCCTTCTCTTGACTAATTTGAGATCAAATTACAGCCACAGCTATTTGAAGATTCCTTTTTGATTTTACATTTATTTCAATCATTTAAAAAAAAACAGATTATTTTTGGGTTTATCCAGGGAAGAAGCACACACAGAAACTACTATTATAATTAATTAATTACAACTGTGAAGTAATAACTTACAAGCATTGTATGACATGTCAAATTTATACTTTAAATATTTGATATTTGCAACAAATACTAAATAATCATTGCATTACTGAAGTAAAAAAATGCATTTACTAATATCAGCAAGTGCTGATAATTCTACAAAAATGTTTCACACTTCAACTTGCTACTAAAAATTTAATGTGCATGATGCTCACAGCCTGTTCAAAAGTTTGCTCTAACAGTGTTAACATAAATATGTCCGTTTACCATATGTTGATTACAGATAGTGTATTTTTAACTTTGCAAATAGGATATGTTCTACTTTTAAAGAAATGGAATATTTTTGTTTTTAGTAGTAATTAGGTGAATGGTCAAATGTTATTAAATTAAAACTTCCTAAAAATAAATAAGAAAATTTCATGCTAAATTATATTAAAAATTCACATGCCTATGATATTATAAGCATGAATAAACATTTAAAAATGAATTTATTTCCAAATATTTATTCATTCTTATAATACTGTAAGTATGTGAAATTTTAATAGAGCTTTTTCTACTTTTACAAGTTTTAGTGAGTTGATGAAACTTTACAACTTCTGGATTAATTTTTTAATTAATTTCATATTGTATTAACTAGAAGTTAATTATTATTATGGAAGAGGTAGATATAAGTGCGAGGCCTTTGAAAAATACAAATATGCCATCAATGTTTTGTTTCTTCAAAGTCACAAGTAGGCACAGAAAAAGTCAACCCAAAATTAAAATCTAATTAGCTACGTTAGGCAATCAAATGTCTAATTTACATAATAATTAACTGAGGAGCAATTGATATTATATAACAACAATTTTTGGTTTGTCATAGCTATAATATTACAGTTTTAGTTATTCTTTAATTAATTTGTGCAGTATAGTTATCAGATTTGTAATCTTTGACAATGTGCACTATTCTTGATATATGACATCTCTAAATATCAGGTTACTAAAGATATCTAATATCTGACTATTATAGCTACAACGGATATCGTAAAATTGTCTTCTAATCAATCAAACGACTGCTCATTATTTGAACAGCCGAATATTTCTATAAATTTCAATAACCAATGGACCAATCCCATATTGGAGAAGGAATGTTGACTATAATTCTTAATTTGCTGCCTATATCTACACAAAAGTAGCATGTTTTAGCAAAATATGCAAGTCTGTTGTACACAAAAAATCAGATGTATTCCAAAGTATTTGTACACAAGATAGTTTGTGAATTGATGATATCAGTTGGAATCGGACAAGTCGAAGTGGAAGGAGATGTTCATGTTAAAAATTAAAATAATTTTTTCCATTGTATAGTCTGCATATTGTATTTGCATAACCTCTAGGACCTCCAAAATACATATCTACATTTTTCAGTATCCTTGTATATTGTAGCTGGTATTTACTCTCCCCTACCATGAACTGTCTTCATATCAGCAGTGTAGGGTAAAATGAACATTTGATAATTCTGACATCAAATATATAATACCAGGTTGAATGGTACTCTGTGAAAGTTTGTGTCATGTGCACTTTAACCCCCACACTCATGCACATATGATTAATAAGTAATGAACTGAGTACACAATAAAATTTCAAGTGCCAAATACTCCATTGCTCTATTCAGTGAAGATGTATCCTAGGTGCATGAGAAAGTAAAAACTGTCTATTCACCAAAGCTGAAAATTAGATGAAAGGCATATCAAAGAATCATTTAAGTAAATTATCACCCCAGCCCACAATGTTGCTTACCTAATCAGACGACAAACCTGCATTACCAAAGGAAGGATCTGAGCAATGAGAAGTTTGATTTAGCAAAAAACTGTCTATTCACCAAAGCTGAAAATTAGATGAAAGACGTATCAAAGAATTATCACCCCCAGCCCACAATGCTATTTACCTAATCAGACGACAAACCTGCACTACCTGAGCAATTAGAAGTTTAATTTAGCATTTGACCATTTTCAAAGATTACAATGATTAGCAAAATGTTTACTAATTCAAATCCAAAATTGGTCTATTTAGTAATCAAGCCAAGTGAGATGCCATTCCTGCTTTAGAATCTAAGGTTCTCTCTCATGATACAAATGCCTGTACCCTCCCTCTATTTTTGCCACTGTGACCAACATCTTTCAACACAGTAACACTTACGCAACAGAATGTACTGAATGAAACTGGTCTGTTTGAGGAACAATGCACTGTAAAAGAGAGAACTGACTGCAGATATGAACAAATAACAATCGAAGATGAAATTTTAGAAGAACCAATGCCATAAATAGCTTATTTGACTGGCCTGAGATGCTGCTTAGCAAAATGTTAAAACTCTGCATACAGTTCATAACAGCCTTATTAGCCAATAACTGTACTACAGCTTTGGTATAAATTAATAAAAAAATAAACAGTTGGATTATCTACAAATAAGATACAGTTTTTATGCTGAGCTGGAAGTTACAATGTAGATGTAAGCAAAAAAAATACTCATGTTCAGTTTCTAAATAATAGATTGAGCTTTGAGAATAGCCTAGTTACAGTAATAAAACATCTTCAAAAACTTTAATAAAATACTTTATGCTTTCCGTTACTTCCTTGACCATAGAAATAAAATGTCAGCATACTTGAAAAGTCACTTGACCACTTTTATTTTTGTTTGTCAAATACTCAAGCTTACTTATAGGAGCAATAACTATATACTTTTTATTATTGTAGCTGTAGTAATATTGTACTGTAGTAATGTGGACTGAGGACTAACTGAAATCTCCTATCTGACCAAACCTCATGAAATATTGTGTTTACAGCTGAAAATATTGTTAACAACAAGGATATCCAACCAATTAAACAATTCATTATAAGTAAGAACAAAAATATATTTAATTGGTAATATTCATGATGTCATACAAACATAAATTCAAAAAATCAAAGACAAAAATACAAAACCCTATAGCCTGTTGGCTTTTGTTCATCAGGGGCAAACTGATTCCCAAATTTTCCCCTTAAAATGAAAGGTCCACCTTTTGAAAGCATGAGTTATAGGGTTTTGTAGTTGTCTGTCTTTAATTAGCTATTCTCATCACCAGGTTGATTTTCAGTATTGTCCTGAGAGTAGTTAGCTAGCTCTGATCAGAATTTAGAATTAGTATATATCTACATCTCTCGAAATCTGGTTACTGTAGCTATAAATTATCCATATCTTGTTAAAATAAGTAGCTATTATTATTATAGGTTATATATACAAAGAAAAATACACATTTAGCAACTGTAGCTATAGACAGTATTTTTACTTTAAGTTTTAACTACAAAAACAATTCAGTATAGCTTCAAACAGTATCTCACTCCTGAATCTGAAAAGCTTTCTCAACATTATGTGTATGGGCATCCCTCAGTGTACATGGGTACTTTAGCTACAGATATCCAACGATATCCACTCTGTAATTGTATACATCTTTAAGATGGTAGATTTATATGATTTCCATGAGGTTATCATACCTACACAAAAAGATATTTATGTAGTTTTAGTTTTGTTATCATGCTTATATTTTCAGTTATGATTTAAGGCTCTAATTCCATTTGCAGTGATGAACTCCATTCAACTTCTCCAATGAAAATGCATAATGTTATAAATCTTTTACATTATATAGTCAAGTGTTCTTATTTATACAAATTACTAGTGCTAGCACAATTACTTGTAAAGGCTTCCTTGTAATTTTTGTACTATGAATATGCAAGAAAATTATTAATGGTGTAGCCATTCAGTATTGCTTGATTGCCAAACTATTGTATACCCAGATCCTGTAGTAAAACAAGGAAATAAGATCTCATCATAGCATTATTTTTTAAATGTAACATAATAAAAAAAAAATATATATATACTACTCCCCAAGGCTGAATGAGTACTGTGAAAGCCAAAAGAATTATTTATATTTTAGCTTAAGCCTTATTCAGGATAACAAATTTTATAACTACTCACCGATCCTACCACAAGGTGAAAAATCTCGTCACAGGAGAACCATAAGTATCTTTAAAACCAAGTACAAAAGAGTGCTCACAAAATATGCATTATCAGGCAGAATACGGGAACTTTAATAAACTTTGCAACATACTTGAATAACAAATATTAACTTAGAAATAACCTTTCATAAGTAATGTGAAATTCCACTGAATTTAATAAATATTCTAAGTGTTTGAATTTTGGGCAAACTGTCAAGATTAGAGCTGAACAATTAGTGGAATTTGCTCAATGATTAATCATTGTAATAAGAATCACTAATTTTGATTGGTTGATTATTTTCATGAATTGAAACACTAACTGATTAAGCTTAACAACCTTGAATTAATCAACAGTAATAATGAGAAATCATAATGACAATATTTCAATTATATAGATAGTTGGATTAATTGAAAATCATAACTTCATATCAGTTGATTGTTTTACATGATATTAATCATAGGTAATCAGTCATGCCTATTAATCAGCATTAATGAAACCAATGTCTACTAGTTTGAAATGCAGATGTTGGTTTCATCGTACTCATCGGTAAACTGGTCTCCCCATGTATATAACAGATTCAGAAGACAAATCTTAAGTAAAACACAGTAAGCCAACCACACAAAAGAATGTAGTTATGGTGAATGACAACCTTTATTTAAATAATTTAAACCTTTTGAAGTAAGTCTGAATGTCCTCCTTTTTATAAGGCTTGGTAGCTAGGCAAGTAGGAAAATTTTCTGGTTGTTCAACCCATAATTTATAATCTATTGAAGCAGCAGTCAAGGCTTCTGATAAGGTCCACAAGCTTGTCTCATCTGGAGCCTACAGAAAATAGATTAAACTCATGACTTGGTCTCAGTTCATACTTAATCTGAAATGAATAAATCGAGTAAATTACATTATATAAAGTACACCTGTGTAAATGGATCACATCATTATCAGATATATATATGTAAGTACAATTAAGCAGTGTAATGCAAATTTAAATCACACAAGTCACAGGATACTCCTTGCTATACTAGACAAAAGACATTGTTTATTTCTTGAACTTTGCACAAAGCTATTCAAGGGCTATCTGTATTATCCATCCCTAATTTAGAAGTGACAGACTAGAGGGAAGGCAGCTAGTCAACACCACCCACCACCAATTCTTGGGCTACTCTTTAGCAATGAAATGTGAAATTGACTGTCACATTATAACAATCCATGGCTGAATGGGCAAACCTGTGGCCTGCAGATTGCAAGTCCAATGCTGTAACAAAAAAAAAAGACTTGGGGGAGATACATCTCACACTAAATCATAATGAGTGTAGCAATAATAGTATACCAGGATGTCAAATAACACATTAAACCATGATGCATTTAACAACATGGACTAAAGAATACAAGTATAACTAAATCAGCAAGCATATAAATCATAATTCAAGTGCGTTAGAAGAGAAGTAAATGCACTACTCAATTCAATATGCAGATATTGCTCTGTAAACCATGATTTATATAAAATTAGTGGGAGAAATAAAAAGGCAGACAAATCTCACTATAAACCATGACATATGCAGGCAGATCTCACAGTAAACCACATATCAAGTATAGTAATGAAAGACACAACTTGGCAAATAAATCACATTGCATGTGTTTACCATGATATGTGTACAGTAAAGAAAAACATGCAAACTAATTATTCTGTAAACCATGCTTTATGTACTGTAATAACTGAGTAGATAAGCATAATTTCTATACATGAAACAACCAGGAAAACAGGTCACAAGATATGAGACTTACTTTTCACTTACTAACAAAGGATTGTAAAATTCTGTAGATGCAGTATATAAATCTTGAGCACCCAATAAATGTACTTATGAAAAAACTGGCTATGGTCATAAAAAACATTTTAATGATATTTATGAGGAATATCGTAAGAAAGGCAGAAGTGATAGAGAGTAATGCAAAAGCAAATCACTACAACATGCAACTGAAAACAACTGAATAGGGTAACAAATACTGTTAAACACAATGTCATTAAAATTCCACAAAAAAAATTTAGTTTAATTCTAAAAGCACTTCTTCCTTTACACAGAGATGAAGAGAGGAATTTGATATATCTATATAACTTTCTTTGATAAGCAATGTGTATGTTACTTAAAACACACAGAATTTAGTACCACCTAACTCAAGAGTCATTTTTAAACAAATAGTTTGGTATAACTAGGGTAAAGAAGAGGATTTAAGTAGAATATTATCAGAAGAGTGAAACCATAATAAAAGAGATGGTCTTCAAAAAACAAATGTCCTATATACAAACAACTAATAGTCTTTGAAGTAGAGTAACTGTAACTGACAGCCTTCAGTGAAGTATAACTAAGCTTTAAATCAAAGCAACTGTAGTTGGTACTAATTACTTAGAATTAAGTGGAATATTAGTCCTATTCATTTGTAGAACTTCCATTTAACTCTAATCAGTGAATTGTTAAACCACTATTAACTTGTTGTTGATAATGAACTTGAATGTGTGAAATGACAGACCTACATTAACAGTTCTTTAATGATTTCAGGAAATTTATCATACACATAGATGTTCAAGTATTCTTTTTCCTATAAAGATATGCACACAGATTATTACAAATTGTTTTTGGTGTATGTTTAAATATATCTGTACTCTGTGTGATCAAAAAAGAAAGAAGACTGACCAAAAATATTAAAGACAGCTTTAAATAGTATGATTAAAATTTAGGTTACATGAGATGTTTTCTTTTAAAGATAAGGTGAAGAAAGTTGAAAAAAAAGGTTCCTCCAGCTGAGAGTAAGTCTTTTCAAACTGTACAAGTATAACTGACATAATTTATAAAAAGTTAATATGATTATCAGTTTCATGATCAAATAACTGTTTTTAAGTTTTCAAAGGAAAAAAAATAACTGATGAAAATATAGATGACTAAGAGTTCAACCTAACCAGCACCCCTCATGGGCTTTTAATATCCAAATTTCATTGTTTTAATTTTCAGAAATCCAATAACTAAATGATAAATTTATCATTAATTCTTATTAAAAACAATCTCGAACTCCATATAGCTTCTATTTTATTAAATCACAATGTATAAAACTACAATAACACAAGACAAAAAGGTTAATTTGCTTTTTCAAAAAACTAAAAAATTGACAGCCACTGCTGGCAAAACATTAATAGTGTAAGTGTGTGTAATACCCAAATATTGTTTTATAATTACAACAAAAACAATTATTCACTACATTATAATTACACACACACACACACACACACACCAACTACTGGTCATGAGAAGTGCAAGCAAAACAGAAATGTGATGCTGAGTCTGTAATTTTTTTCTCATGAAGGAGTGGATGATATTGTAAAAACTGATGACATTATAAAAGAGGAGTAGCATCACAACAGCCTAGTTCATCATGCAATATCCAGTTGATGATACTTAATTGGCTCTTGTTTTGAATTTCAGTGAGATAATGATCCAAAACATACTGCCCAACTGAACACAAGTACTTGGAAGACAAGGAAAGAGATAGTGACATAAAAGTTATGAAACTGTTATTCCAGAATCACAATTGATACTAATTCAGTTATAACTCTGTGGCACTAGTTGAAGATAAGGAAATGCTGCAAAACACAAGCCAATTATTCTACATCAACTCTGGGAAACAGTACAACAAAAATGGAAGGAAATACTAGTTCACAAGTTAAAAAAATTGGTAGCATACAAACTAGATCAATGTTTATTCAACTTCTGTTGAACAATTAACTAAATAAGCCTAATATAATAATGAGTATGAATAAATAGGAAATTTTAATCAAAACAAGTTGTTTGATGTTTTATTGCAACCATTTTGAAAAACTGGATTCTAATATCTTGGACTCAACATAACCAACAGACAACAAAGGGCCATTTGTCTTTCAAGACTGATCTTTCACACTCACACACACACAAAGTAAAAATTAAACCTTTAATCATAAGGAAAATTATTTTCACCTCTTAAACTCTTAAAAGGTGCTAGACTCCACTACTGTTACAGATGGTCATTTATTCTATAAACTAGTCACCCTGTTAGAAAAATAAAACTGTCTAAACTGGAACCTAAACTGTGTTTTCCAAATCTTAAGTTTATGTCTTTTCATTCTTATATCTTCAAAATATGGCACAAGGAAATCAGAGGGCTTGATCCTATTGATCTCTTAGGTACTTTTGTAAACTTCGAAAATATCACCTCTACAATACCTTTCTTTTCTCAAATGCATTATATTACACTTAATATAAACTAAATTCAGCTTTTATCCTTATCTTAAAAGAAAATAAGAGATCCTAACCTATTCCTATAAGATAACCCTTCCATCCCTGGATAATTCTAGTAGCCCATCTTTGAACTCTTTCCAATTAGTAGATATCCTTCCTTAGATAAGTACACTGTAGGACAAGTGAGGTTCAACTATTTATTTGTATAGAGAGATAATTATATCTCTACACTTGTACTCAACATGTCTACAAATACATCCTAAAATTATATTAGCTTTACTAGAAATAGAAGCAACAGACCACTGCTTTGATGACTTGAATGACTTATCTATTGATATGCCAAAAAACCCTTTCTTCAGCCAAGCTTCTAACTCTAACTAAAGGTCATTTGCCAAATATCTGTCCAAGTTATCAATAGATCGAAGTCATTCTATAACATCTCAATACCCTTGGTTACAGCAAGAAACACCCAAGATTTTAATGTCATTAGTAAACTATACTACTTACGGCCTATTAATATCATTAATGTAAATAAGAAAAAGTAGAGGTCTAAGCAGTGATCCTTTATGTATTCTCTAGTAACTGGTCTCCATTAATAACAACCTTTTGCTTTCTCCCATCCAACAATACTACAATCCAATTTTCTAGTCTTTCCACAACTCCTACCATTGTAATTTTTCTTTGATAATCTTTTACATGTCACCTTATTAAAAGCTTCTAGAAAATCTAAGTACTCCAAGTACTCACTGTTACAATAATCTTAACATATATATCATCCTAAAATAAAGTTAACAAATTAGTAAGGGAAACTTTAATCTTTTTTTATGCCATCAGACTTAAGAGATTTAAGTTGTAATTCACTATTCCTTAACATTTTTCTATCATATTTTATCCCTTTCCCATACTTAAACAATACATAACTGGTATAACATTAACAATGTATTGTGAGAGGGAATCAAGCCTACACAGAAATGATTGATATGGAAGAAAAAACAAACAAACATACTTTGTGTTCAGATAATTGAGTAAACTGAGAATTGCTAAAATGCCTACATTATACTGTCTTTGGTATGAAAATCAAGGTGATTACCTCTTTTATTTATACTGAGATTAGAAATGTGCTTTCTAAACCTATATTTGTGTGAGAAAAGATAAATCCATTATTATCAGTTATTTTCCTTCCCAATGTAACAATACATAAACTGATTTGTAAACTTTTTTAATTGAATACTTTAGTACTTGAAACCATTTTTATAAAGATTTATACAAAAAATTAAATTTAAAATACTAAGTATTGCTCTCTTTCCTTGCTACAAATCAAATATCCTAATGACGGATTATTTAAATGGAAAAAACTATCATCTGAACTCATTTTAAGTTACAATTTTGAAAAAAAATCTTAATAACAATATTTATAAACTGGTTTCATAACTGGAAACATACAATTAAAATGTTTCAAGTTTTGTAACCTCAGTAAGAAAGTGAAATAATGGATTTTCTTTCCTCACGTTTGACATGGACACAAGTGTGGAAATACTCATTTATAATCACTAGGTTTTCATGCTTTTGACTTCAAGGTAAATGATCTATGTAAATCATGAATGCACGAGATTCTGGGCTTGAGTTGAAATTTGTTACAAAAACCTAAACAGTTATGGTTACCAGGTAGGTCTACTAGTGCTAGTAGTAGAGCTGATAAGTTTTCAGCCCGACGAGTAGAGCTAAGCCAATAAGAGCAGTAACTGTAAGAACTTATGAGTAAAAGTAAAGAACTTAATAATATGTCAACCACAGTAGTACATCTACTATATCCAATCCAGTGACTTCACTGAACAGTTTCTGAACACACCTCAAGTACCACTTTATGCATTCTATCCAGATCAGAGGTATACGACAGAACGTTCGGATCGTTTTGGAATGAATGAATAACAGCTGTCGTAGCATGACATGCCTGTGCAATTACCGCACCAACAGGCCACTTAAGAGTTTTCAAAAGATCGCCTCGTACTACTACATACTGCACTAATAAGTTACTGGAGGCTGCCATAACTGTTGAAACGTCTAAAGGCTACCGCAGCATCTACTATTGTCATAGCTAAATAAAAAAAAAAAAAAGAGTATTAAAGTATTAAAAAATTATGAATTTTGAAATAAAGTAAGGACCTACTACGAAAAGTAATGAAACAAGAATTGGAATCACAATCACAAATTTATAAAATTTACTCGCTACCTTGGTAGTTTTATACGCTTATCTGTTAGCCAAAGTAAGGATTAAACGTTATAAATTTGTGACTGTTGTCTTAATTCTTGTTTCATTAGTTTTTGTAGCAGAATCCCTACTTCATTTTAAAATTCATAATTTTTAATACTCTTTTTTTATATACTTTTTATGTTAAACCTGAATAAAGTACATACCTTACCTCGAGAAACTGTCGCTTGTTTATCCATCGATATGTAGCGCTATCTGTTGGGTTGTATTTATCGGAATATCAAAAGTGGATACCCGCAGACCAGTCAAGTAAGCTGGGGAAATCTTGTAGCGAAAGTCTGAGCCATCTAGGTGGTAGCTCCACTGACGTGACCATGTAGGTAGGTAGCAGGCGAAAAAGTTGCTGTTTTAGAATTTTTGGAATTGTTATACCGGAAATATTAGCGACGTTTTAAGCGTATTATTAGTATACATGTGCATAATATATCGTAATCCATACTTTGAATGGTCGGTTTTTCGGCGCCTAAATTATTTGGAATCCTTGTTGATCCCTACCATTAAGTACTACTGTACTTAATAATACACATTCACGCGCACACACAGTTACATATATTGTTATTCCTGTATTTTTTCTCAACGTATTGTACAGATACTTATTATATCACAATCAAAATTGTTTTCGTACATTTTGTAGCTTAATATTTTCCCTTGCGAGTTCTTTTAAATTGTCTGCGATATCAGTTTATTTCCTCTGATAAACATTTCTATAAAGTTGAAGTTGAACATTGCCGTAAAATGTTGTGAATTGCTTGAGCTTACGAATTACGTTATACTTCTCTAACAACACTACTAGGACTAACGTACAATCATTCCATTTGACGCTTCATAGAACATCGTTTCAATAATCTACCCTTGTTTTAGATATTTTTAGGTATAATGATATTATAAATAAGTAACTTAATGTAACATTATACTATCAAAAATCCGTAGCTCTCTCTAGTCAACAAATAAATCACTACTGTTACGACAGCGAAAGTCACGTGACGCTGATAACACGTGATGAATTTCTCGAATGATCATGAATTATCGAGGAAGACCGAGTTTGTTTAGGACGCCCTCATTTATAGTATTGTTACGTCTCCGTTTGTTAATTGATTTTTCCGTAACTTCGTTCCAACGAAACTTTAACTACAC
>NW_013668410.1:157143-163535 GCF_000517525.1 Limulus polyphemus | reverse complement strand
GGCTACTCTTTTACCAACGAATAGTTGGGATTGACCGTCACATTATAACGCCCCCACGGCTGAAAGGGCGAGCATGTTTGGTGGGACGGGGATTCGAACCCGCGACCCTCAGATTGCGAGTCGAGCGCCCTAACCACCTGGCCATGCCGGGCCCTAACAATAATGTGACAACTTAAAACAAGAGTAGCCAACAAAGGTCTCTGGAATCGTAACAATAATGTGACAACTTAAAACAAGAGTAGCCAACAGAAGTCTCTGAAATCGTAACAATAATGTGACGATTTAGAAAAGAAGTGGCCAACAGAGATCCCTGGAATCGTACCAACAATTGCCTAATCTAAAACAAGAGTGACCATCAGAGGTCTCTGGAATTGTACCAGCAATGTAACAATCTAAAATAGGAATGTCCTTAATGAAGCAATTCATCTTAAGAAAAACTAACATTTATATTTTTTTTTACTCTGATATTTAGCTTAGATTTACTGATTTACAAGTTCTTGATTTGCTATTAACAAAATATCTTATTCTATGTTTCAGATGAAAACGAATTCCACAAAGGATTTGATTCCTGGTAGGTCAGAGTTACAGTTGTGCAAGCTTATTACTTAATAAGGAGTTTTATAATAACTTTTATTAAAACAACTAAATACACGTGATGTATATTTATATTACACAACAGTTATTCGTGCCTTCTCTTCCACATTATGTTACTTTCTCTTGTTTTCCACTTTACGATAAAATAATAATAATGCCTATGTTTTATGTTATAAAACTTGATGTATATTTATATTACACAACAGTTATTCGTGCCTTCTCTTCCACATTATGTTACTTTCTCTTGTTTTCCACTTTACGATAAAATAATAATAATGCCTATGTTTTATGTTATAATAATAGGGCCTATTGTTTATGTTATAACGATAATAGTGCCTATTTTTATGTTATAACGATAATAGTGCCTATTTTTTATGTTATAACTATAATAGTGTTTATTTTTTATGCTATAATGATAATAGTGCCTATGTTTTATGTTATAATAATAATAGGGCCTATTTTTATGTTATAATAATAGGGCCTATTTTTATGCTATAATGATAATAGTGCCTATTTTTATGATATAACGATAATAGTGCCTATGTTTTATGTTATAATAATAGGACCTATTTTTATGTTATAATGATAATAGTGCCTATTTTTATGTTATAACGATAATAGTGCCTATTTTTTATGTTATAATAATAATAGTGCCTATTTTTATGTTCTAACGATAATAGTGCCTATTTTTATGTTATAACGATAATAGTGCCTATTTTTTATGTTATAATGATAATAGTGCCTATTTTTATTCTAACTAACCATAATAATGTCAACAATGATATATATAACGGTACTATCGTCCATTATAACTAACCATAATAACATCAATAGTGGTATAAGTAACCATATTAATATCATAATAATAGTACCGTTATATTTACAATATTGATATTATTATGGTTAGTTAGAATGGACGGTAGTACCGTTATATATAAAGATTTCTATCACGACATAATTAGTTAACTTTTAACATTCCAAACTTACGATTTAAAATCAGAAGTATAATGTATATTATAAAACAATTATTAATTTACTGCTAAACCTATTTATCTGTTTTATCCTTTAAAGGAACACCACTTGGAGATGAAGATTTTGCAGGGATTGAACATTTAATATGTACGTACTAAGACTGTTTGAAATTTTTGACAAACACGACTTAGCAAACTGTAAACCTAAAGTTTTATGTTTCTTTTTTAATGCAATTAATGACGTCAGAAAAATGATGGACGATAATATCAAATATGCTAATATAAATAAGCTTCAACGATTTTATCTTAAAATAAAAGTAAAGCTGTATAAAAATAACGTTTCCTTGCATTTATATAAGTAATATTTATAGTTTTTACTGTTCATAGCTTCTGACTATACGCCACCAGAGGGAGATGATCCAATGGCGAAGAGTGGCTATTTTGAAGGAGATATCGTCGAAGATTTAATTGTAAGATACCTGATACACTCACACCTAAAGTACAATATGAAAATTTATATATCAAATAAATCCCTGTAAGCTGGTCTCTAAGGAATTCACTGTTCTACTTTTTTTTTAAAAATTCTGTTCTGAACATCTTTTTTGAAATGTTAATATAGTTGTTTTTAAAAAAGTTTAAACAAACTACAAATAACATCTAAAAGTCACTAAAATAACTTAACTCGGTGTGTAGTTGAACGTTCAGAGTAATGAAGTATCAAATTTAGCTATATTATATTATAAGGGTTACGTCAGGTATAATTTTATTTTCTATTTGTCGTATTTTTATAAATATTGATATTTCTTTATGCCAAGGGATATTTAATGCTACTAACTTTAACTAAAATGTATGGATTTAAATGTCACAGTTAGGCTTGGTATAAAGCTGGGGTGTCTTTGGTAAAGTGTGTTGTTAAAAAGAGAAAGATTCCAAACAACGACCATGATTCAGGACAAGAACCAATGTTTATAGGTTCTCTAAGTAATGTATATTATATACATTGTTTATTTATTATTGTTTTCATTAATAATATTGTTATATTGGCTAGTATACCGAATGTAATTATTATTATTTTTTCATTTGTAGTTCATTATTTTACATATATCGTAAAAATTGCTTCCTATTGTTAGAATTGGTATTTAGGACTAAACTAAAAATCTTAAGATGGTCGAATCTCGTGAGATATTACTGGGATTACGACCGAAAATATGTTTGAAAATGAGGGTATCCAGCTGATGAAACAATGAATTATATTCTTTATAAGTATAAATGTAAGAAAAGTATGTTTAATTAGCTAGAGTAATGGCCAAGTTGATTTTTAGTTTCGCTCAAGCGCATAGTTTACTCTGATCAGAAGTTGATATTATTATATAAACTTCTTAAAATATTACAACAGTATTTATAAATATTCATTATTAACTAGTTTAATATTGTAAGATATATTATTTACCATATAACTTACTCAGCCCTCTGCATTTCAAAAAGGAATTTTACAAGATTTTAACACCGTCTCGAAACGTTGTAAGCAGTTTTCATTAAGCTTATATGTTACAAAATATCAATTATTTGACTACCATTCAAAAGAACTGAAGAGCCATCAAGCTAGTCTACTTGTTCCCAGAGTAGGTGTCATATAATTACAATATATTAGTAATTCTAATAACCCATTTTACGCTACAATATGCTAAACACTCTATATCTTTCATATCCAGTGGCGACGAGGCCTTTCATCTAATATCAGGGACAAGCAGGCTAGCTGGAATAAAACATACATATTAGTAAATATGAAATCCATTTCAATGAACAACAAACCGTTATAATTATTAATATTATTACTTTTATCTAAGTCATTAAGAAATCAGATATTTAGGGTAAAGATGATGGAATATAATACGATAATAAGTTCTCCTTTAGATAAAAGTTGTTTCATATAATTATAGAAATGAATCCTACGTGCTTGAAATAATTAACCTGTTTCTAAGTGTGATAATTTAATGAGCCCTCCTTCTGAAAAACAAAACAGTTGCTTATAAATACTAGAAGATGTAAATAATGTATATGTTTATTTCCTAGGGCAGGAATGCCATTAGGGATCGTCGTTCCATGTGGCCAGATGGTGTTGTCCCCTACACCATTTCTCCTTACTTCTGTAAGTAAGAATTAGTGAAATGAACAGAATACAAAAGACATACGTTAAACTTCGCTGGGAGGATACTCCAACGAAGAAATATGATTGGCTGAACGATGATTTATTGTTTTAATCTCCTTATAAAATCAGCCACTTTATAGAAATGTTTTCCTAAATTATGCTTGTTTTTTATCGTTTAAATGCACTATATTTATTTAACTTCAGTCTATTAATTTCTCAATTACTGACGGTCAGAATTAACATATCGAATGTCAAAAAGTGTATAAAAAATCGTATTTGTTTAATACGTCAAGTATCAGGAAAAATGGGGCAAATTTAATGTGTCTTCCAGCCACCAGGGACAGAAGAGTTATCGCTGCAGCCTTTCAAGAATATGAAAGACATACGTGTATTCGATTTGTTTCAAGAACGAATGAATATGACTATGTCCACATCAGTCCAGGCTATGGGTAAGATGCATACAGTTACATTTTACAGTTTAAGTAGGTGGTTAAGATACATATAGTTACATTTTAAAGTCGAGGTAAACGGGTAAGATAAATATAGTTACAGTCGAGGTAAATGGGTAAGATAAATATAGTTACATTTTACAGTCGAGGTAAGTAGGTAAGATAAATATAGTTACATTTTACAGTCGAGGTAAGTAGGTAAGATAAATATAGTTACATTTTATAGTCGAGATAAGTAGGTAAGATAAATATAGTTACATTTGTACAGTCGCGGCTAATGGGTAAGATAAATATAGTTACATTTTACAGTCGAGGTAAGTAGGTAAGATAAATATAGTTACATTTGACAGTCGAGGTAAGTAGGTAAGATAAATGTAGTTACATTTTATAGTCGAGGTAAGTAGGTAAGATAAATATAGTTACATTTGACAGTCGCGGCTAATGGGTAAGATAAATATAATTACATTTTACAGTCGAGGTAAATGGGTAAGATAAATATAGTTACATTTGACAGTCGAGGTAAGTGGGTAAGATAAATATAGTTACATTTTACAGTCGAAGTAAATAGGTAAGATAAATATAGTTACATTTTGCAGTCGAGGTAAGTAGGTAAGATAAATATAGTTACATTTGACAGTCGAGGTAAGTAAGTAAGATAAATATAGCTACATTTTACAGTCAAGGTAAGTAGGTAAGATAAATATAGTTACATTTTACAGTCGAGGTAAGTAGATAAAATAAATATAGTTACATTTTACAGTCGAGGTAAGTAGATAAGATAAAATAAGAAGATTTCCAGTGAAGATAAATGCTAATTAACCAGTACGAGTATGAATGACAGGTAAAAATAAGACTTTACGTTATCACAAGAATAACATTAGTTTAAGATGTAAGATTAATAATTAAACACTCTTTACTTCAGGGCAATATTTGCACTTTAATTTGACATAATAGAATAATCGAAGTCCATTTATATAAATATCTGTGTTCACTAAGAAAGTAAAGAAAATTTAAACAATTAAATATTATCAACCTGTTTCTCGTTAGAATAATGATGCTTCTCCACCAAATTTTACACTAAAGTCACGTGACAAAAGTTTAAGCTACTGGAAAATATGTAATTGTGAAAGGCTTAAAGATTTAAAGCTAAAGAATGTAGAATAGAGCAAATGGGTTTTTAAAATCTTTATAATTTGATTGTACAGGAAATTTTGTTTAAGATATGTTTCTTAGTTGTTTACATATTGGTGAAAATGTGGTTTCGACACCTGTCGCCTTGGTTTGGAAATATCTACGTTGTGTCCACTGCAGGTTTCGAAGCCTGATTTATAACAAGATAAAACCTCAAGCTTACCGTTGAGCCACCATGAGGCAGTTGCAGAAAACAAACCTTAATAAATCCCAGTGTGATAAAATAATTTCTTAATGCTACTTACTGTGCTATTGTAGCATTCATAATAGTATAATACTATATATTGTGCTATTGTAGCATTCATAATAGTATAATACTATATATTGTGCTATGTATAGTATTCATAATAGTATAATACTATCTGTTGTGCTATGTATAGCATTCATAATAGTATAATACTATCTGTTGTGCTATGTATAGTATTCATAATAGTATAAGACTATATATTGTGCTATGTATAGCATTCATAAAAGTACGATTCAATTTATTATGCTAACGTAGTGTTAATTCAAACTAACGTAATTCTCTGTATGTTGTTATTTGTAGCATTCATAATAACATACTGCCGTCTTCTTTCCTACCTGCAGTATTTAGGTGCATGGTCCAGATGTGTTATTTGTGGTATTCATAATGACATACTGCCGTCTTCTTTCCTACCTCCAGTATTTAGGTGTATGGTCCAGATGTGTTATTTGTAGCATTCATAATAACATACTGCCGTCTTCTTTCCTACCTGCAGTATTTAGGTGCATGGTCCAGATGTGTTATTTGTGGTATTCATAATGACATACTGCCGTCTTCTTTTCTACCTCCAGTATTTAGGTGCATGGTCCAGATGTGTTATTTGTAGTATTCATAATGACATACTGCCGTCTTCTTTCCTACCTCCAGTATTTAGGTGCATGGGCCAGATGTGTTATTTGTAGTATTCATAATGACATACTGCCGTCTTCTTTCCTACCTGCAGTATTTAGGTGTATGGTCCAGATGTGTTATTTGTAGTATTCATAATGACATACCGCCGTCTTCTTTCCTAA
>NW_013668410.1:154418-156373 GCF_000517525.1 Limulus polyphemus | reverse complement strand
ATTCACTAATGACATACTGCCGTCTTCTTTCCTACCTCCAGTATTTAGGTGCATGGTCCAGATGTGTTATTTGTAATATTCGTACTTCTTCTTTCTACTAGTTCTTTCCTCTTTTTTTGTTTATTTTTTTAACAGTTGCAGCTCTCTAGTCGGCAGGAACAAAGGCGTCCAAACTGTTTCCCTTGGAGACGGCTGTGTTTACGTCGGTGTTGTTATTCACGAACTGATGCACGCTGTAGGTTTCTGGCACGAGCAGAGCAGAGCAGACAGAGACGATTATGTAGAGGTCCAGTGGAATAATATTCAAGAAGGTAGGCATTAAAATATCTGAAAAAAATCAGAACATCCAAATACTAAAATATTCAAAACGATAGTCCTTAAAAGACTCAAAAATGTAAGTGTTAAGCATCCAGGAAGAATGCCGTTAAAACACCCGCGAAACTATATTTAAAATGAGATTAATTTTACGAATACAGCATATCATGTATTTCTGTAATTGTATTGAAACATAACACTGTCTGTGTTTATAATAATTAATAAAAACACATTTCACTCATTTTCAACTGAAACATTATTTTTATCTTTTTCATGATAATGATGAAAAGATCAAAACAGTTTAATTTGAATTCCTAGCTCCATTTGCTTGACTTTTGTAATAGTTATCAGGCATAAAATCTCTAATTATATTATATACATTTGGTAGGAATGGCGTATAACTTTGCTAAATACACCTTAAAGAAAATTCAGCACCTAGACGAGCCTTATGATTACGAATCTGTTATGCACTACAATGAATACGCCTTTGCTAGAAGCCAGTATCAGCCAACAATAAGACCTCTCGAATCTGGAGCTACCATTGGCCAGAGGCGAGGATTCAGCCAAACAGACATAAGGAAAATTAACAAGTTATATAGTTGTGAGACCAGAACAACGAAAACCACAGCTGCTCCAGGTAATCGTTTCTTAGTTCAAGTAATGCTTTCTTATTTTAAAGATTAATCTAGCCGTCTATTAACCTAAAGGGTTATGGTTCATAAAACACGTAGGTTCAAGAAGTTTGATACAAGATGATAAAAACCCTATAACCCGAGCGACTTCGAAAGGTGGACCTTTTTTCTTCAGGGGCAAACTTTAGTGACTGTTATATCTGTATATCACTAGGTTTACAGGTCTTGTCTCTAGATATGTAAGTCCACATCCTAAAGATTCATTAATGACTGTTATATCTTTATATCACTAGGTTTACAGGTCTTGTCTCTGGATATATAAGTCCACATCCTAAAGATTCATTAATGACTGTTATATCTTTATGTCACTAGGTTTACAGGTCTTGTCTCTGAATATATAAGTTAAGATCCTAAAGATTCGTTAGTGACTGTTATATCTTTATATCACTAGGTTTGCAGGTCTTGTCTCTGGATATATAAGTTCACATCCTAAAGATTCGTTAGTGACTATTATATCTGTATATTACTAGGTTTGCAGGTCTTGTCTCTGCATATATAAGTTAAAATCCTAAAGATTCGTTAGTGATTGTTATATCTGTATATCACTAGGTTTGCAGGTCTTGTCTCTGCATATATAAGTTAAGATCCTAAAGATTCGTTAGTGACTGTTATTTCTGTATATCACTAGGTTTACAAGTCTGGTTTCCAAATATATAAGTTCACATCCTAAAGGTTCGTTAGTGACTGTTATATCTGCATATCACTAGGTTTACAGATCTTGTCTATCTTAGAATTCAGAATTCAATGATATAAAAGTCCGACCTTCATCTTTTCTAGTGGCACAGTGTGCTGACAACGATAAAAACTGTGGAATATGGGCTGGTCAAGGAGAATGTAAGAAAAATCCAGAGTGGATGCTAGTTAACTGTAAAATGTCGTGTGAACAATGCGGTATGTATTTAAGTGTGAACAGAAAATATCACCACTGGTTAATAATGGCTGGAGACG
>NW_013668410.1:150397-153789 GCF_000517525.1 Limulus polyphemus | reverse complement strand
TACAGTGCTGATCCACAGTATTACACTACCCCGATATTAAAGTATTTACAGTGCTGATCCACAGTATTACACTACCTTCTTATTAAAGTGTGTATAGTGCTGATCCACAGTATCACACTATCTTCTAGTTAAAGTGTGTACAGTGCTGATCCACAGTATTACACTACCCCGATATTAAAGTATTTACAGTGCTGATCCACAGTATTACACTACCTTCTTATTAAAGTGTGTATAGTGCTGATCCACAGTATCACACTATCCGCTATTAAAGTGTGTACAGTGCTGATCCACAGTATTACACTACCCCGATATTAAAGTATTTACAGTGCTGATCCACAGTATTACACTACCTTCTTATTAAAGTGTGTATAGTGCTGATCCACAGTATCACACTATCTTCTTATTAAAGTGTTTACAGTGCTGATCCACAGTATTACACTACCTTCTTATTAAAGTGTTTACAGTGCTGATCCACAGTAGTACACTATCTTCTAGTTAAAGTGTTTACAGTGCTGATCCACAGTATTACACTATCTCGCTATTAAAGTGTGTACAGTGCTGATCCACAGTATTACACTACCCCGCTATTAAAGTATTTACAGTGCTGATCCACAGTATTACACTACCTTCTTATTAAAGTGTGTATAGTGCTGATCCACAGTATCACACTATCTTGTAAACTCTTTAACTAGAAGATAGTGTGATACTGTGGATCAGCACTGTAAACACTTTAACTAGAGTGCTGATCCAACGCAGCCATTTCATGTAAAACCATTTAAACCTACATTTTTAGATTGTGAATTATATGTTTGAACGTGTTGTAAAACGTAAACTTTAGTTTTTTAGGCTGTGAAGTATGTATTTGTAACGTGTCGTAAAATTCTAGCTGCTTATTTGAGAATCTGAAATCCATTTTTATTTTGTTTTTCAAATGACAGGAAGCCTAGTAAGTATCTGTAGAAACCAAAATACGAAATGCGAAACGTGGGCAAAAAAAGGACACTGCACCCACTTTGCCAGCTATATGGAAGAATTCTGTCGGAAAGCCTGTCAACTGTGTTAACGGTTTGCACCCACTTTTACAGCTATATGGAAGAATACTGTCGGAAAGCCTGTCAACTGTGTTAACGGTTTGCACCCACTTTTACAGCTATATGGAAGAATTCTGTCGGAAAGTCTGTCAACTGTGTTAACGGCTTGGCAACTACACTGCACCCACTTTTACAGCTATATGGAAGAATACTGTCGGAAAGTCTGTCAACTGTGTTAACGACTTGGCAACTACACTGCACCCACTTTTACAGCTATATGGAAGAATACTGTCGGAAAGTCTGTCAACTGTGTTAACGACTTGGCAACTACACTGCACCCACTTTTACAGCTATATGGAAGAATTCTGTCGGAAAGTCTGTCAAATGTGTTAACAATTTTGCACCTAGCTTGACAAAAAGACACAACACCCACTTTGCCAGCCTTATGGAATGAAAGACTGGTGTCGGGAAGTCTGTCGTTCATTTTACCGCACAGTGTGAAACTCAAGTAATTCTGGTGAAAAATTACTACATTTATCTTTCTAATACAGACTATAGACTCAATGTCTCTATTCCAATAAAATTAGAAACATCGACTACGTGGAATTTAGCAAGCAGACCAGGCCCATAGAAACATCGACTACACAGAATCTACCAAGCAGACAAGGCCCATAGAAACATCGACTACATAGAAGCTAGCAAGCAGACAAGGCACACAGAAACATTGCTAGCTCGAGGCTTGGACATTCTGTACCGCAGCCCAGTACGTTAACCAATAGTCCACAACTGACATTCTTAGCAGGAAGACGGGCCAGTGTATTTAATTTAAGACATATCTAGACTCAGCATATCTAAAGAAGTTTGTCTTGGTAGGGACTTAATTCTTTTGCACCACGACTAAATGTTTAAATTCCATTAGGAAGTAACCTGTTGTAAGAAACTAAAACAAACTGCAGAAAGAATGCCTTTCGCATTTGGTGTACTGTGTATTGTATTATGTACTTGTTTCAGCTTTATAAAACAAACCATCTTTAAAAATAAAAATAATCACTTAACGGTCGAATAAAATAAGTGATTGTATATATTTATAAAGATCGTAACCAAGTGATTTATTATCTGTATATACTATTTATGCAATGGTTAGATATTATCTTGAAAGATGATAAGGCTTAGAATTAAGTAGTTACAAATGATAACTAACATGAATAATTTAGTTGGTTACAATTTGATTAAAGTAGAGATATATTCGTTTTGAAAAATGAACGTAACACCGTTGTAAGGTTGGCAGAACTAATTTTATTGGAATAGAGACATTGAGTCTATAGTCTGTATTAGAAAGATAAATGTAGTAATTTTTCACCAGAATTACTTGAGTTTCACACTGTGCGGTAAAATGAACGTAACACCGTTGTAAGGTTGGCAGAACTACTTGCTAGATTCTATGTAGTCGATGTTTCTATAGGCCTTGTCTGCTTGCTATATTCCACGTAGTCGATGTTTCTATGAGCCTCGTCTACTTGCTAGATTCTATGTAGTCGATGTTTCTATAGGTCTTGTCTGCTTGCTAGATTCTATGTAGTCGATGTTTCTATAGGTCTTGTCTGCTTGCTAGATTCTATGTAGTCGATGTTTCTATAGGCCTTGTTTGCTTGCTATATTCCACGTAGTCGATGTTTCTATGAGCCTCGTCTACTTGTTAGATTACATGTAGTCGATGTTTCTATAGGTCTTGTCTGTTTGCTATATTCCATGTAGTCGATGTTTCTATAGGCCTTGTCTGCTTGCTAGATTCCATGTAGTCGATATTACATTACTTGTCATAGATTTTATATGGACTTTGTTTGATTGTTCTATTAGTTATAACGATGTTCATTAGACTATTTTCTTCTTGAACTCTTTGTTCTAAGTGTTACTATGTTTTATATATCTGTTAGGTTAATTGTGGTAGTTGTCTCAATTAAATTTGTGTGATTTTTAGATTCCTTGTGTACATAATACTCCTGGTTTTCTCTTTCTATAATTATATTACATGTACTAGATGTATCCATAGACTCTGTATGTTTGTCAAATCCATTGTACTGGATGTTTCTAACTACTTTTGCCTGTCAGAATACATGTACTAGATGTCTCCATAGACTCTGTATGTTTGTCAAATTCATTGTACTGGATGTTTCTAACTACTTTTGCCTGTCAGAATACATGTACTAGATGTCTCCATAGACTCTTTATGTTTGTCAAGTTCATTGTACTGGATGTTTCTAACTACTTTTGCCTGTCAGAATACATGTACTAGATGTCTCCATAGACTCTGTATGTTTGTCAAGTTCATTGTACTGGATGTTTCTAACTACTTTTGCCTGT
>NW_013668410.1:144746-149397 GCF_000517525.1 Limulus polyphemus | reverse complement strand
GCCTGTCAGAATACATGTACTAGATGTCTCCATAGACTCTGTATGTTTGTCAAGTTCATTGTACTGGATGTTTCTAACTACTTTTGCCTGTCAGAATACATGTACTAGATGTCTCCATAGACTCTGTATGTTTGTCAAGTTCATTGTACTGGATGTTTCTAACTACTTTTGCCTGTCAGAATACATGTACTAGATGTCTCCATAGACTTTGCATGTTTTTCAAATTCATTGTAGAGGATGTTTCTAACTACTTTTTTGCCTGGTAAATTACTTGTGCTATATGTTTCCATAGACTTTGTTTCTATGACACTTGCTTGTTAGATTTCAATGTTTGCCATACTTCTTTGATCAGTGCAATTTTTCTGCTTGTGAAAGTCATTCTAATAGATGTTTCTATGAAATTTATCTATTTCTTAGAATATTTGTAATAGATACTTCTATTGATTTTGTATTGAGAGAATAGCTGGTATAGGTTGTCTAAGGCTAACACAAGATGCTGTACAATTTACTTTCACTCACATGACCTACATCCTCCAGACCGTCTAGGGCTAACACAAGGTGCTGTACAATTTACTTTCACTCACATGACCTACATTCTTCAGACCGTCGAGGGCTAACACAATGTGGTGTACAATTTACTTTCACTCACATGACCTACATCCTCCAGACCGTCTAGGACTAACACAAGGTGCTGTACAATTTACTTTCACTCACATGACCTACATCCTCCAGACCGTCTAATGCTAACACAAGGTGCTGTATAATTTACTTTCACTCACATGACCTACATCCTCCAGACCGTCTAGGGCTAACACAAGGTGCTGTGCAACTTGCTTTTGCATTCAGTGTTTCACACAGTAACGTGTCTGAAGTTCATCAGGGACTAGTCTACAACTTTCTTTGCAATAATTTTGTTAGATAGCAGGTTGACGCGTTTCTTCTAACTACTCCAATTCTACATTAGTGTTTGGTCCTGCGCTCCAACGTATTTGTTGGTTTTCTCTCCTTAATTGTCACTAAAGTCGTGGATTATGGATTTGATACTAGATGTAAGTTTTAGTTTCACAACGGATATTTCACATCAGCTAACCAACATGCACTGCACTATGATATTCGTATTGTTTCAGGGACGGGGGCATTATTCGTTGAAGTATGTTGTTCGGATATTTTTGGTAAGATGCTGTAGAATAAAATGCTTAAGAGCAGATATTAGAACTGCACAAGCAAAGTAAGTAAAGAGACTGCTGTTTTGAAGGGATTTCTTCAATGTCCACGAGCACAATTCTAACATAATTAAGTGATTTGCCATTATATCTATTTAGCTGATATCTAAACCTAATTTTCACTCATGTGGCATCTTTTTTAAAATTAAAACTAAGGGAATGTGACAGCCCTCTTTCATTGAACAAATATCAAACTTATTTTTACTCATCGTCGAGTGGTGAGCAACTAAAGCAGGAAAATAACCTTTATCACATTCTTGGACAAAGAATATTGACACTGTCAATATTTATGGATTTTGTGACATTTTTCCTTTTTAAGAGTTCCACGAAGAAAATATTTCACAATAAGTGAAAACTGTGGCTTTGATAAGTTTGTTTGTTTTTTTTTTCGCTCTACGTTAAACTTTGTTTTTAAAGTAAAATAAAAAGGAGGTTTCTTGGTTAAATAAGCTGAAGTGCTTTTGTAACATAGAGATGCAAAAATGGACCGAAAAATTAACATCAGGACTGGTGTTATTTTACCAGCAACAGTACTATAAAGTTATATTGTTATTCACCCTGTATTAATGTTATACACATATGAAGGAAATATAAGTACGTGAGATATGCACATAAAAATCGATGTGACGACATGTCTTCTAATATTAAAAACTGTTGGCATGTTTAACGTTGTCTATGAAATTGAGGAATCCCATGTTACCTAAGCTGGGCGATCTGACGAATCACATATTACCTAAGCTGGCCGATCTGACTAATCACATATTACCTAAGCTGGCCGATCTGACTAATCACATATTACCTTAGCTGGCCGATCTGTTGAACCACATGTTACTTAAGCTGGCCGATCTGACGAAGTACATGTTACCTTGCTGGCCGATCGGACGAACCACATGTTACTTAATCTGGCCGATCTGTTGAATCACATGTTACCTAAGCTGGCCAATCTGACGAATCACGTATTACCTAAACTGGCCGATCTGACGAATTACATGTTACCGAAGCTAGCCAATCTGACGAATCACATGTTACCTAAGCTGGCCAATCTGACGAATCATATGTTACCTAAGCTCGCCGATCTGACGAATCACATGTTACCTTAGCTGGCCGATCGGACGAACCACATGTTACTAAAGCTGGCCGATCTGACGAATCACATGTTACATAAGCTGGCCAATCTGACGAATCATATGTTACCTAAGCCAGCCGATCTGACGAATCACATGTTACCTAAGCTGGCCAATCTGACGAATCACATGTTACCTAAGCTGGTCGATCTGAAGAATCATATGTTACCTAAGCTGGCCGATCTGACGAATCTCATGTTACCTAAGCTGGTCGATCTGACGAATCACATGTTACCTAAGCTGGCCGATCTGACGAATCACATATTACCTAAGCTGGCCGATCTGACGAATCACATATTACCTAAGCTGGCCGATCTGACGAATCACATGTTACCTAAGCTGGTCGATCTGACGAATCACATGTTACCTAAGCTGGCCGATCTGACGAATCACATATTACCTAAGCTGGCCGATCTGACAAATCACATGTTACCTAAGCTGGCCAATCTGACGAATCACATGTTACCTAAGCTGGTCGATCCTCATACGTTCCAGTGATTGCGATTAAATAAAATATACAACTGGCAAATTAACGCAATTGTTATCAAAATATTGGTTGATATTCTCTGGCTGTTTTGATCATGATTTATCTTAATTTTTACTTTTGTTGAATAGTTACCTATTCTAAAAACAATAAGTGATCAAATTTTGATACCTACAACTTATAGTAAGAGTTAAAATATATTTCATATTAATTCCAATACCATTCATTAAAAAAACTGTACGCCGCTACCTTTCAGTTCACACCCTAGTTGAAGTGTTAAAGTTTTACATTGTTCGAATAGAGACTCCAGCTCTCAGCTTTACACTTTATAAGCAGAGACTCCAAAATCCCAGTCTCACGCTGTAGGAGTAGTGTCCCTCAGCTATCAGCCTCACACTGTAGAAGTAGTGTCCCTCAGCTATTAGCCTCACACTGTAAGAATAGTATCCCATTTCAGTCCTACGCTGTAGAAGTAGTGTCCCTCAGCTATCAGCCTCACACTGTAATAATAGTATCCCATTTCAGCCTCACGCTGTAGGATTAGTGTCCCTCAGCTATCAGCCTTACACTGTAAGAATAGTATCCCATTTCAGCCTCACGCTGTAGGAGTAGTGTCCCTCAGCTATCAGATTTATACTACAGGAGTAAAAGCCCAAGTTGTAGATTTCACAACTATAGGATCAAAATCCCTAGCTGTTACTTTATTTCATCTACGATTAAACTTTCTTATAAAGCACTTTACATAACTTAAGTTGTAGTTTATTAAAGTCTATCAAAACTCGCCTGTAACTCGGTGAGCTACAGCGAATCATACATATACTGGTAATTTAGAGCGAAAAATAGTTGTTAAATACAACCTCTGGTTATTGGTATATAATATCACCGACGTTTTCGGTCGAAGTTGTTTGCGATTTGAATATTTGTTCTTATTAAACTGATTTTATTTGCAACACTATATGTTTTATCCGGTCCTTTAGTTTTTTTTTTTTTTTACTTAAACGTAGAGTGCATAATAATGTCTTATACACAAATGGCGAATACAGTGATACCGAAACAATCATATGAACCAAATAAAAATTGTTTTTGGAATGAATTGAAAGAAGCTGAATAACAATGTCATATGACAAACGTCTGCTATTATAAAGAGCGAAATGTTTTCACACAATAGCAACTGTTATTCTAACAAATATGTTATACTACTACTGTCTTTTATATATCCCAACCTGCCTGAAGAGTACTGGCATTGAACGAGACGCGTCGTTGGCATTGGATATGATGGACATAGCATGTTGAAATATCAGTACACGCTCTTATTATCGGAGTAAATGAATAATTTAGTGTTTAAAAAGTACGTTAAGACCAGTACCATTGTCTTATGACAAATATAATTTATCATAATCATGTTTCGCCAGCAAAAGACGTATACACCATTAAAATTGATTTACAAAAGAAACAGTTTTATTTGTAGTGTACTTAAATATATATTAAGAAAAGGAAATGTTAAAGAAAACTATTAAACTTCAATTTCTTTATTTTATCTTTGTTTACAGAATACACATCAATAGTGCTTGTACATAACAGGTCACAAGATGTTACAAAAAAACTTCATCCTGAGCTTTAAAAAAGATTAGAAGCAATAATATAATGGTTACCTGGTAAAGTCATGATATGAATATGTTGTTATCCTCCTAATCACGTACTCTACAAAATAGAGCATAGAGCATAGTTAAAGTCCTGTATCTTTATGGTGATATCGTGGAACCTTTAACAAGAACAACCGATGATATATATAGCAGTTATCATTTTTCTTTTAACGTTAG
>NW_013668410.1:133406-144162 GCF_000517525.1 Limulus polyphemus | reverse complement strand
CTACATAACAGTTATCCAAATCACACATATATATACTGTTCCTCAGCTACATAACAGTTATCCAAATCACACATATATACTGTTCCTCAGCTACATAACAGTTATCCAAATCACACATATATATACTGTTCCTCAGCTACATAACAGTTATCCAAATCACACATATATATACTGTTCCTCAGCTACATAACAGTTATCCAAATCACATATATATACTGTTCCTCAGCTACATAACAGTTATCCAAATCACACATATATATATTGTTCCTCAGCTACATAACAGTTATCCAAATCACACATATATACTGTTTTTCAGTTACATAACAGTTATCCAAATCACACATATATACTGTTCGTCAGCTATATAACAGTTATCCTTGGAGGGAAGAGACCCTTTGAAATAGCCCACAGTAGAACAATTTTTGTGTCTAATAGCCTAAAGTAGAACAATACTTGGGACTTATAGCCTACAGTAATACAACATTTGAGTATAATAGCCTACATTAATACAACATTTGAGTACAATATCCTACAATAGAACAATATTTGTGTCTAATAGCCTACAGTAGAACAATATTTGTGTCTAATAGCCTACAGTAGAACAATATTTATGTTTAATAGCCTACACTAGTATAATTTTTATGGCTAATAGCATATACTAGTACAATGTTTGTGTCTAATGGATTACAACAGTAAAATATTTGTAGCAAGTATCCTACATGTCCTGTATTAGGCTTCAAGTCATTTGATTTTGTGTCCTGTATTAAGCCTCACATCATTTGATTTTGTGTCCTGTATTAGGCCTCACATCATTTGATTTTGTGTCTTGTATTAAGCCTCACATCATTTGATCTTGTGTCCTGTATTAGGCCTCACATCAATTGATTTTGTAAGATGAAATTATACTTGTTTTCTGTAACAGAACTAGGGTTTACTTAACTAAATCAATAACTCGATAACTTACTTAATATATTTTATTAATTTTAGATTCATTTTTAATTACGACATGTTATTAATTACATAATACCACTAATTTATTTAATAAATGTTATTAATTTTACCGAATCAGTCAATTTCCCTGAAAATCTTATAATTATATATAACCAAAAGTTTACATACTAAACAAATCAGTCTTAGAGAAACACAGTTTTCTTCTGACATCAATTTTTACATAAAATCACTTTACGATATAGCTTCTAATGATGTATATCCAAGCAAGAAGATATAGAACACTGTCAGTATTTTCGTAGGTCTGAAGGGATACCAAATCATGGATTATTAGACAAATATCAATAATAAATTAGAAAATATACAAAAAATTATCATTGTTTAAAAGAAGTCATAATTGAAAAACTAGTCTAAAAATATAAAAAAGTAACACAATTTATATCTTTTAAGAGATTACGTCTTATTGCATTAGACGATATTTGAGGTAAATTCAAAGCTTTGGGACGAACGTTTATATTGAGATTCTAAATAAAATCCTAAAGGTTCATAAATTCTAATTTGCAATTATATTTTTATAAATAATACTGTTTTTCCTGCCATTTATAAATAAATTGGTTTAAGATATAAAAAATTAAACTTCATTGGATTATATTGCCACTTTTATTTTGAAAATGTATCTTTTTAACAGTTATCTGACCTTCGTTTGCAATGGTTTAACACAAAACAGTCACCCACCTAAGCCTAATTCAATGATAAACTGAAACAAACTAAAAATACATTAAGTTTATTTAATACATACATTTACCATAATTTACTTGAGATACTTATAAAAAGCTGAATGGAAGTGGTTATCTTATTCTAAAGTATGTAAAACATTTTGAAAAACATAAAACAAAACTAACGTTCAGTATTTATCAAGAGTGTATTTTCTCAATTAGCTTTTTCTCTAACAGAAACAATTTTAATAACTTACGTAAGACTAAAGAATGTTTTAAAATTATGTATATATCAGTCCAAGGGTAGCCAATTTGTGTTCAACTATTTTCAATGTGTATTTATTTATGTATTTATTAACATTTAAAATATAATCTGTTCATATGTTGGTAAGAAATGTACATTTATTTTTCTACGTCTCAGTGACTCAGCAGTAAGTCAGCAGGCGTACCACGCTAAAAATTGGGTTTCGATACTCGTTGTATCCAGAACACAAATAGTTTAATGAGTAGCTTTATGCTTAACAACAACTATACCCAAACAATTTCTTTCTGGTTTTCTTTAGTACTATTATTCTGGTTTTACTGAAAATATAAACAAACGCGTGTTGTTCTTTTTAATATTGAAATAACGTTTACAATGTTTTAATGTATCAATCACTCCTTCTATGCTTTGGTTTAAAAGTATTACACTAGAACAAAGTGAAGAGTCATTTTCATACCTTTAAACCACCAGAAAACAGACATATACCTGTATTTCTGCAAATAAGTTCATTTCTATATCTTTTAGAAATTATAAACGTCAGTGTTAAGTTTACGGACTTACAAAACTAAAATCCTGGGTTCGGTTCCCACCAGTGAGCAAAGTGCAGCTAGCCAAATATTTAAGAACGAGCCAAAAAAAAAACAACAACATTAGATCCTAAACAGCTACTTTGCCAAAACTATCAATATAAGTTAATTTTCAATCTCAAATGATTCCTCTCAAATAATAATTTTTACCAAATTATGAAACATCATTTGTAAATAAACAAGCAGAGGTGATATGGATAGCAGCTGCCTACCATAGCGAACGTGTTTGTTACAACAATGGTAAGATATGGATAGCAACTGCCTACCATAGCGAACGTGTTTGTTATAACAATGGTAAGATATGGATAGCAACTGCCAACCACAGCGAACGTGTTTATTCTAAAATCAAGGTGATATGGATAGCAACTGCCTACCATAGCGAACGTGTTTGTTCTAAAATCAAGGTAAGATAGGCAGCCGCTATGGTAGGTAGCTGCTGCCTATCTTACCTTGATTTTAGAACAAACACGTTCGCTATGGTAGGCAGCTGCTGCCTATTTTACCTTGATTTTAGAATAAACACGTTCGCTATGGTAGGTAGCTAACGTGTTTATTCTAAAATCAAGGTAAAATAGGCAGCAGCTACCCACCATAGCGAACGTGTTTATTCTAAAATAAAAATAAGATAGACAGCAGCTGCCTACCATAGCGAACGTGTTTATTTTAAAATCAAGGTAAGATAGGCAGTAGCTGCCTAACACAACGAACGTGTTTATTCTAAAATAAAAGTTAGATAGGCAGCTGCCTAGCACAACGAACGTGTTTATTCTAAAATAAAGGTAAGATAAAGGTAAGAACCTCTATATTCTAAAATAAAGGTAAGATAAAGGTAAGAACCTCTAGATTATAAGCACGCGAACAATGTAGTCTTTTTGTCACTCATTATTTTAGCAACATATTCAAGTATAAATTATAATTCTGTAGTAGCCTGTAAAATGTGAACTCGAAAGAGTCAAAATTCGCCTTTTAATTACTTTGGCTGTATAATTATCCGTTAATTTAACAAATGCATTTAATGAGAAAATGTGTAAGTTAATGATAGCGGATTTTACATAAACGCTGCGAACAACAGACATCCTTATTGTATGCATGTTAAGCCATTGATTCATATCTATTTTACACTTCGTGACTAATTAGTGTTAGGCCTTATTTACACTTCTGACCTAACATACAAAGACGTATAAACGTCGTAGAATTCAAAACGCCATGAAATAATGTAGCAAGACCTATTGACCTCTGTTCACTTAATTATAAATATTATTCTAAACTTCAACAGAAAATATAAATAAGTCATAAAAATGATATATATATATCACAGCGTTTTACCTTGTTCAAGTAAACACATAGAAGTATAACTACATATTGTTGGATTCTTGATATATATAACAACTACAAACTCGATGGCTTCAGAACCAACACAGTGCTGATATGCATTACAGTATTTCATTAATAACACTTAACGTGAAAATTAGCAAAGTTAGACATTTCAAGTCTCCAAATTTATTGTTTCTTAATTCATAACAAGGTGAACAACAATAACGACTATCATTGATTCTCAAGTATAACCTAAACTTATCACATTGCTAAATTTTATGTGAAATTTAAGTATTCAATGTTTAATTAAGCGTTTTTCTGGTGTTTTGGTCAAACACGTGATTCAGGTATACTGGAACTGAAAATAAATTACGTGTTCGAAGAAGAAAATAAAACGTGAATGGAAATCAATAAATACCCTCTCATTCATGGTGTTAGAAAGCACGTATGTTCAAAAATTCGATTTAACACAAAATACAAAACTCTATAACTTGAGCGCTTTCAAAAGGTTCACCTTTTTTTTTCACAGGGGCAAGCTGGGAAACTGTGAACGTATATCAATATATTCTTACAACATCACCCTTCCCTCAAAACGAAATAGAAATAAAAAACAATTGCAGAGTGTGTTCTAATGGTTACCACACGCGGCGGCATGCAGATCGAAAGTCCAAGGTTCGAGCCACAGTATTCAGATTGGCTTTTAGACGTTATAATTATAAATGAAGCCCACTATTCTGTTGAAAAAAGCCATGTACGTGGCGGGTGTTTCTTACCAGATTGCTTCTTTTTTACTGGTCAACATTTCCAAATCAGGGATGGATATAACTGAAACTGTTTGTTTAGGCCACATGTCACATGAGTTACCGTACAGGTTCAAAATAACAACTAAAGCTGAGAACTATAATTTATAACATTTCATGAGACTGTGACAGTTTATGAGACTTAGGTTAGTCCTAAGTCCATAAGCCAATCTAAAAATGCAAAACAATCTTATGAGAAAAGTATAATAATAATAAAACTGGATATGTTAAACATTCTAACTAATGTTTTCAATGAAATAATAGAGTACACCTTACCTACGGCACCTATAAACACTAACTTTTAGATTTTAATTTGTTTAACTTTGACAAATTATAAATGTTTTTTGTTGTGTTAGTAGGTGCAATTTCACCAGGAGGACTAGCGGTGAATTACCTAGCTATATATAAATATAAACAATACAAATTATGCAGAAATAACAATTCAGACCAGAGCAATAATTATTGTATATGGTACATTTAACTACAGTTCCCATATCTTATTGTGTTTAGAATATATACAACAACAATAATTCAGAGCGGATTATTAATTATTGTATATGGTACATCTAACTACAGTTCCCGTATATTATTGTGTTTAGAATATATACAACAACAATAATTCAGAGCGGATTAGTAATTATTGTATATGGTACATCTAACTACAGTTCCCATATAGTATTGTGTTTAGAATATATGCCACAACAACAATTCAGAGCAGATTAGTAATTATTGTATATGGTACATCTAAATACAGTTCCCATATATTATTGTGTTTAGAATATATACAACAACAACAATTCAGAGCAGATTAGTAATTATTGTATATGGTACATCTAAATACAGTTCCCATATATTATTGTGTTTAGAATATATACAAGTTAGATGTACCATATACAATAATTACTAATCTGCTCTGAATTGTTGTTGTACAGTTCCCATATAGTATTGTGTTTAGAATATATGCCACAATAACAATTCAGAGCAGATTAGTAATTATTGTATCTGATACTACTAACTACAGTTCCCAAATATTATTGTGTTTAGAATACATATAACAGTAACAGTATTGTTGTATATGTTAGATTTCTCTACCGTTCCCAGATTTTACTGTGTGTATCAAACATATAACTTATTTCTTACACATCACAAATCTATTGGATAAGTTCTTACAAAAGAAACAAGCACATTTTACGGGTTTTTCTAAACTTAAACTAATCAGTCGGACCCTAAAAACTACTGAACATTTTCACTGCCTGTATTAAAATTATTTTCAAATTTGTTTGGTCTGGTGATGTATATATCGGTATTAATTATATATTATTTATAAATAATACAAAATCTATCATAATGTTTGTCGTCTCATTTCAAAAACTTTGATTCTTCAACATAATTCACAGTAGAAAACGTTCAACAATAACTAGATATCATTTACAAAGAAAAGCTACATTAATAGGCATATAGGGAAAACAAACGTTTTTCTTGCCTACATACTACTACAATGTCATCTTCATGCACACTTTCAAACACACACTAGATTAAAACAAAACGATTGTTAGTTTGTGTTTCTGTTTTTCCTTTAGGAATCCACCGAAGAGAGAGGAACTCTTCAAGTTCTAGTAACTTCTTCTTGAAAATAATTTTATTTTTCAGGCATAGGATTGGAAAACGATTTCATGCGGATCGTAATAGGCGGAGTAAAGTTGGAATGGTTCGTTGTTACTATAACGTCAGTTGTGGTTCGAAACGAGCCCGCATAACGGCCACGGGTTATCTGAAAGTTTAATCTTGTCGATCTTGCAGTCCTGGACGAACAGCAGAGTAAACACATCTGTCTCAGATCAGCCTAAATTAAAAGTTTAATGTTAATAAATAAAAATCTCAAAAATACCGAACTCACTTTAACAAAACCAAATGTATATTGGGTAAATAAGAATGTATTATAATATTCACTATAAAATATGCATGTCATATATATATATATATACAATGATTTGACAACAAGTGAACAAAAGCAATCAGAATCTAACCTCGAGCTAACCTTAAAAAGCGTTTTGTTTTTATTTAATTATTTCTGTTGGTTTTAGCTTCTTATTCCAAGATATGTTATTCCTGTAACTGTTGAAAACGTATTCTGCTAGCTAGACCTTTCAAAAATCTTTAGTTGTATGAGATTCATGTTAAAAAGGTATCAGATAATGTAACGAAAGCCCAGTGTTGAGAAACAGTAGTAAGTGATCAGATTATATGTATACATCATACGTTCACCATATGTAAATCATAAGTTCACCATCTGTACGTTATAAGTTCACCATTTGTACATCATAAATATGTGGTAAACTAGGAGGCAATTAAAATAATAAATAATATTCAACGTTAAACTGGTACACACTCCTGAGGATGACTTTGTAACGTCGAAACATGTAGAATCGTCAACTTGTTGAAGGCCATATGTAGGCCTAAATAAAATGTTTTTAATTGTGTACCAGTTTATCGTTGAATATTATTTATTATTTTAATTGTATACACAAGTGCCAAAATACTATAATTATGTGTCTAGAAACGGGACCCATGGCAAAGAAGTTTGTAAGACAGAGGAGTAAACTAAAACGTTTAATTTCTCAACTAAATTTTTTGGTTAGATGTAAAAGAGAGAATCTTATTCCAAAGTTTATATAAGTAAAATGTAATATCAAAGGAAGAAAAGCAGACTATTGTATAGAAAAAATGAAACAACAGATACTACGCATCACGATTCAACAGAAGTGTTATAGCCAAACAAGAAAATAATCTGTATCAACTACATTTAGTGGCAGCAAAAGAAAATGATGATGAACGTTGGATTGAATGGGAAAGCTCTACTTGGAATCGGACAAAGAGAGACACTGAGAAGTATAAGTATGAATTGAATCAGAAATACACTAAATTAAAAGACAAAAAGAAAGAAGATGAACAAATCAAATTAGATACATTACCTGAATATTATCAAAGAGTTTTGGAAAATCCTAAAATAGTGAATAAGTCAGATGTGGTTCTTAAAAACAATCAGTTGGATGTATGAAATAAAGGTCTGGGTTTTGCTTAAAAACAGTTAAATATTAGAAATGAGGATTTAATAACGGATGTAGAAACAAATCTGGATAAAGTAATAACCGATAATTCTAAAAATATAATTAGAACTGAATGTTATAAACTTGTAAGTAATTTCAACCCAGTAGTGAAAAAATAAAATATAGATATCAAGGCTGTTAAATCATTAAAAGATAATAATAATATTGTTATTTGTAAAGCTGATAAAGGAGAGCAAATTGTAGTATTTGATAAATGTGACTACCTTAAAGAGGTAGAAGATATGTTAGAGATAAGTACATATAAAAAAGTTAAGAATAACCATACTAATAAATATCATGAATTTGATGTAATTTGATGTAATTAAATAAGGAAGATTTGTTAATATCATTTGATGTAGTTAAATAAGGAAGATTTGTTAGTAAACTACATCAAATGAGAAATAAGGAAGATTTGTTAGTATCATTTGATTATTTAACTACAGGAATGATACTAACAAATCTTTGATGTAATTGAATAAGGAAGATTTGTTAGTATCATTTGATGTAGTTAAATAAGGAAGATTTGTTAGTATCATTTGATGTAGTTAAATAAGGAAGATTTGTTAGTATCATTTGATGTAGTTAAATAAGGAAGATTTGTTGGTATCATTTGATGTAGTTAAATAAGGAAGATTTGTTAGTATCATTTGATGTAGTATTCCTATTTATAAAAGTTCCAGTAGAAGATGCAATTGAATGCTTTTAAACAAAATTGTTAGAAAACAACATTTCAGCAGTTGAAACTATAGATATAGTTAATTTAACTAAAGTATGTGTTACGAATCCATTTTTTAAGTTAACAATAATTTCTATAAACAAAATGAAGGGTTAGCTATGGGATCACCACTCTCACCATTATTATGTGATTTGTATATGAATGTATTTGAAACTAAAGCCATAAATAATGCAAAATGTAAATCTGATATTTGGGTAAGGTATGTAGATGACACATTCTTGGTGTGGAAATATGGTAATAAGGCATTAACAGAGTTTGCTTACTATTTGAACAGCATTGAACCATCCATACAATTTACGTTTGAAATTGAGAAAAATAATAGTTTGCCTTTTTTAGATGTATTGATGAAAAGGAACGTACAAGGTAATTTAGAAACATCAGTTTACCGGAAACCTTTGTCTGTTCTTATGCCCCCACACCAAGAATTACGTCATACTAGGTCACAAAAAATTTTATAGTTATGTTAACAGAGCTTTGAAGATATGTACTAATCAAAATGATTTAAAAAACGAATTGTTATTAATTAAATATATAGTAGTCGAAAGATGTTTTAACCCAGATTTTATAGATAGGGCAAATAAGAAATTCACTAATACTATAATAATTAATCAAGTTAGTACTTTAAAACCTAGTTATGAAAACATTAGAACTATATGTTCCAGGTTTAACTACTAGTTTATTTAAAGTGTTCCAAAAACAACAGATATTCTACCCTATATTTAAACCGATAAATAAGATGAATCAAATCTTAGGTACTACGAAAGACGAAATACATATAACTGAAAAAAACTGGAATATATAAAATAGAATGTGAATGTGGAAGTATTTACATTGGTCAGACAAAACGTAATTTAAAATACCGTTTAAATGAGCATAAGGGATACGTAAAAGTACACATTGTTGTTCAAGTTATTTGTTTTAAAGTCGTACACATTTTGATAATTATTCTTAATGTCTACATCGTTCGTCTCCACTGTCGGTTCCTTGTTAGTTTGGAGTTAAAATCATAAATAATATTCAACGTTAAAACTGGTACACAATTAAAAATATTTTGAATTTAAGTTTCAAATGGACAGCAACTGCCTGTTGCAGAAACCTACAAATGTAGATGACGACGTTTCGAAAGTCTTCCACCTGAAGACGAAAGGCGGTAAACTTTCGAAACGTCGTCCTCTACATTTGTAAGTTGTACGACAGGCAGTTGCTGTCCATCTGAAACTTAGGTTCATTGCGAATAGTCTGCCTTAACAACCTATAAAACATTACCTAAAAAAGTTGACGACTCTACACGTGTCGACGTCTTCCTCAGGAGTAAATTACAAGCCTATGCTAAAGTATTTATAACTTGTTAGTAGGTCATGTGACCTGTATGCTATTTTACATAAATTCACGCTAAACCATTCAAAGGAGATCGATCCACATTCTTGCTCCCCCCAGTGGCACAGCGGTATGTCTGCGGACTTACAACGCTAGAAACCGGGTTTCGATACCCGTGGTGGGCAGAGCACAGAGAGCCCTTGTGTAGCTTTGTGCATAATTAAAAACAAACAAACAAACCACATTCCTGCAGAAATATTCGCCAAACCTTCATCTCTATTTAATATTACATGATCTTTTTATGTTTTATTATTTCTAACGATTCGCGAATATTATTACCTATTACACTTTTAGGTTGAGCTAATATTACTGTTTTTGACCCATAATATTGTGTGTTTTGTTTCTTGTATATGTTCTGCTATGGATGAATTTTCAGTTTTTTTAGACTTTAGAACAAATAACTTGAACAACAATGTGCATGACTTTAGAACAAATAACTTGAACAACAATGTGCATGACTTTAGAACAAATAACTTGAACAACAATGTGCATGACTTTAGAACAAATAACTTGAACAACAATGTGTACGACTTTAGAACAAATAACTTGAACAACAATGTGCATGACTTTAAAACAAATTACGTTTCGTTGTTAAAGAATTACTGTATTCTCAAGCTGCACCTTGGCACCGCTGGAATCGAACCCTGAATTTTAGCATTATAAGATGGCAAACTCACCATCGACCCAAAGAGGAACTGAAATTAAGAAATATGATGCTTTTCTGTATAACCAAACTTTCGAGTTTTGTAAAATAAATCTTAAGTTTTTGTTTGTTTGCTGAATTTTGGGGGAAGCTATCTGGGGCTATTCACAATAGTTATAAATAATGTTAATGTCATAAAATAGAGGAAAGGCAGGTAGTTAACACCACTCACCGCCAACTCTTTGATTACTTTTCTCATCTGGGGC
>NW_013668410.1:128103-132406 GCF_000517525.1 Limulus polyphemus | reverse complement strand
AACGTTGAATATTATTTACGATTTTAACTTTATACACAAGTGCCAAAATAATGGAAAACGGCTACAGGGGATAAGATATTTGAGATAACGGCTACAGGGGATAAGATATTTGAGATATAAAAGCTTTATTAGACTAATGTAATTAATGATATAAATTATTATCTCGAAATGAATTAAATCTTTAAAAATAATAAATAACCATAAAAACGTACGTTAACAGTTGTAGGAAATAATAATGCTGTGGGGAACATAATATTACGAAAACTGAATTTTATTATTAAAAATATAAAATTTAGATGTTTAACAGTTTTGTTCAGGATTATAAATTAGATAGAATAAGTGAAATATTTATTATATAAATATAGGAGAACGGGGATTAAAATAAGATACAATTGGAATATAGAATTTATAAATGTTGCTTGAATTTCAAGATTACTGAAATCAGTAAGTAATTCAGATATCAAATATATAAAATAACATGGAAGAAAAACTCTGTATAGAACACATAGAGTGAACGGACAACATGAATCTTTACTGTAAAAGTGGCTTGAACTTGTGTATAGAACAATTAAACATAGTGCTTGGTTCTACACTTGACTTGAACTTAAATATAGAACAATCAACATAGTGCTTGGTTCTACACTTGACTTAAACTCGTGTATAGAACAATCAACATAGTGTTTGGTTCTACACTTGACTTGAACTTAAATATAGAACAATCAACATAGTGCTTGGTTCTACACTTGACTTAAACTCGTGTATAGAACAATCAACATAGTGCTTGGTTCTACACTTGACTTAAACTTAAATAAAGAACAATCAACATAGTGCTTGGCTCTGTACTTGACTTAAACTCGTGTATAGAACAATCAACATAGTGCTTGGTTCTACACTTGACTTAAACTCGTGTATAGAACACTCAACATAGTGCTGGGTTCTACACTTGACTTAAACTTAAATATAGAACAATCAACATAGTGATTGGTTCTACACTTGACTTAAACTCGTGTATAGAACAATCAACATAGTGCTTGGTTCTACACTTGACTTAAACTCGTGTATAGAACAATCAACATAGTGCTGGGTTCTACACTTGACTTAAACTCGTGTATAGAACACTCAACATAGTGCTGGGTTCTACACTTGACTTAAACTTAAATATAGAACAATCAACATAGTGCTGGGTTCAACACTTGACTTAAACTCGTGTATAGAACAATCAACATAGTGCTGGGTTCTACACTTGACTTAAACTTAAATATAGAACAATCAACATAGTGCTTGGTTCTACACTTGACTTAAACTTAAATATAGAACAATCAACATAGTGCTGGGTTCTACACTTGACTTAAACTCGTGTATAAAACAATCAACATAGTGCTGGGTTCTACACTTGACTTAAACTCGTGTATAGAACAATCAACATAGTGCTTGGCTTTATACTTGATTTGAACTTATATACTAACACAGAAAGCTTTAACAATTGGCTTTAACTTCTTGATGGAAATAATAATGGTTGGAGACGGTATATTAACTTTTTTCTTCATTACCCATTCAAGCCGTCTCCAACCATTATTAGCCTCAAAGTGGGTTTCTCTTCATCGAATTCTGGATAGAAAGCAGACGGAGAGAGAGAAGAGTAGAGAAACTTTAGTTACTTGGTCTTCTGTATTAAATACGTTTACTTTGAATATCCGCTCACTATGTAGAATACTGATATTAAAAATTTGACCTTTTATACTGACTGTACATCATTATACGTTCTGTGTTCAATATGTAAAATAAAAACCCTATAACGTTAAATATATTTAACTTGTCATGCTGGCTTCGTATTATGAATCTGAGTGTTTTCGTGTTATGTTAATCTATTCACCGTCTGATCTTTCTGATATTTAAATCAATTTTCTTTATTAAATATTCTTTATCAATCTTTGTGTGCGGGTTACAGATCTCATGATACTTTAAGGTTAACCATGAAATGCATGTATAGTAAACTTGCAAAAGGTAATGAAATGAAATTACCGTGTTGAGACTCTTAGAGGTGGAAGGCGTACACTGTAACTTTCCACGTGAATAAATTAGCACTTACCATCAAGTTTTGATAACACTTCCTGCACTGCACATCACACGTGAAAAGTTTATAACACAGATATTAGTTCCAATTATTTCTAGGTTATAAAAACAACTCAGGACAAGAGAAAGTATTTCAATACTTCATCAGCCACATAACCCAAACTAACAAGGGCCTCTATGTCTTCCCTGTGCGTTGAAGGAGTACGTCAGCTAGTAATACATAATTAAACTCAATCCCAACCTGGCATATGTAATTTTCTGCCTCTAACATTACCAGTGATTTTGACCCCAACACAACCTACATAATCTCGTATCGTTAGTATCATGAGTAAAGCCATTCTCAACCTAGACTGTGTAATCTCCTAATAGCATGAGTGAACCCAACCCTAGTCAATACTTCTCAATCTCTACGGTGTCTTTGATGTTTCTACCCTGGTTTTATTTGTCTAGCATATAATATATATATATATATACATCCTGTGTTTGTAATAACGTAATCTACATAAATGTATAAATTTGGAATATTATTCGTAAAACTTACGAAAGCTAGATCCATCTTTGACAGATTCTAATGATTAACTTTGAAGTGGTTAAAGACAAATGGTTCTTAGTGTAAACTCTACAAAGTTCGAAATGAAACTTTGTTACCCTGAAGTTTTCGCTCATGAAGCAGTAAATGATGGGGTTTACGAAGCTGTTAGCCATGGAAAGCCAGTGGCAACAAAAGAAGGCAGCAACAAAAGCAAAATACTCCTCCTGGCTGTTAACGATAGTGAAACCCTCCTTGAAATATATTAACAAGTTGAAAGTGTGGATCGGGAGCCAGCAAACAGCAAAGAGCAGAACAACAGTAGCCAGCATCTTGATAACCTGTAATATATCAACATGTTAAAGAAAATAATCAGGAGTCAAGATACAGCAGAACAACAGTGGTCATCATCTAGATAATCTGTAATATATCAACAAGTTAAAGACGAGAATCAGGGGTCAAGATACAGCAGAACAACAGTGGCCAACATCTTGATAATCTGTAATATATCAACAGGTTAAAGATAAAAATCAGGAGTCAGATACAGCAGAACAACAGTGGCCAACATCTTGATAATCTGTAATATATCAACAAGTTAAAGATAAGAATCAGGAGTCAATATACAGCAGAACAACAGTAGCCAGCATCTTCATAACCTGTAATATAACAACAAGTTAAAGATGAGAATCAGAAGTCAAGATACAGCAGAACAACAGTGGCCAACATCTAGATAACCTGTAATATATCAACAATTTAAAGACGAGAATCAGGGGTCAACAAACAGCGGGACATCAGTGGCAAGTATCTTCTAAAGAGAGAAAAGGGGGATAGCTAATGATAACGCACAGTTTTTGAAAGAAATATTGATTTTTTACGTATAATATTCATACCACCCATAAAGATTACAATGAGTTAAACCCTTTCTCTTGTCATGTAGGGTTTTTACCCCTTTTGATGGTAACGTAAAGCTACCGGAACATGTAGAGTATTTTAATGTTGGTCGTCAGCCGAATAAAAATTTTATTGTACATTTTAAATCTTGATCCCATCATTTTAATTCTACAACTTACTGCACAAGATACTTTTATTGAATTTTGATATGTAGCATCGGATATGTTTATTCTCATCACTGTATTGTGTTGTCGATAATTATTGTACTCTCTTTGTTTGTTTGTAGTTAAGCACAAAGCTACACAAAGGGCTATCTGTGCTCTGCCCACCACGAGTAACGAAACCCAGTTTCTAGCGTTGTAAATCCCTAGACATACCGCTGTTCCAGTGTGGGACTATTTTAGTCTGACAATAAAGATAGATTTGTTGAGTGTGTATGACATAAGGTGTTAGAAATAATTATGGAATCGTTGACAAAAGGATATAAAAGGTAAATGCTAGGAAAATGTCACTCCTTTATCGTGTTAAAATGAGCTGAAGAAGAGAACACTATGCGTATTTTTTGTCATCCAACCAATCAGAAAGTCTTACACCAGTATAAAAGTGTTGGTGGTTAAAGGTACTCCACGTTTCATTAGGAGCTGTGACCAAAACTCCATCAGCAGAAACTGTGTACAAGGTTCTATCAGTAGGAGCTGTAACCAAAACTCCATCAGCAGAAACTGTGTACAAGGTTCTATCAGTAGGAGCTGTAACCAAAACTCCATCAGCAGAAACTGTGTACAAGGTTCTATCAGTAGGAGCTGTAAC
>NW_013668410.1:116495-127249 GCF_000517525.1 Limulus polyphemus | reverse complement strand
TTGTTTGCTGTTCTAATAAATCGTTCGTGATGTCCATAGAACCTGTCTCATCATACAAATTACATATGTAGATGTTTATTATAACATCTGTTTCTCAGTTTGACAGCGCTTAGTGTATTTGTAGCATCTTAGTCATAATGATCTTATTACAAAATATTCAATTATTTTGACCAAGACTGTACCTGACGCTAGTTACAAGTGCTCAGCAGGTAGGCTGAGATAATACATCACGAGATTCTTGATTGGTTGGTTTTGAATATCTACTCAAAGCTATATACACACACACTGACTACTAGGCTAATACATTACAGTAGCGAAAATAGTTTAGTACGAACACCCAGGTTTTACAAACTCATCAAAAAAAAAGATAGCAAGTAAAAATAATAACATACTGAAACAGCCCCTAAAAGTACCCACTATTGTCTTACACACCTATCCAAATAAATGTGTAAGAAAATAATAGCCTACTGAAACAGCCCCTAAAAGTACTCACTATTGTATTACACACCTATCCAAATAAATGTGTAAGAAAATAATAACATACTGAAACAGCCCCTAAAAGTACCCACTATTGTCTTACACACCTATCCAAATAAATGTGTAAGAAAATAATAACATACTGAAACAGCCCCTAAAAGTACCCACTATTGTCTTACACATCTATCCAAGTAAATGTGTAAGAAAATAATAGCTTACTGAAATAGCCCCTAAAAGTACCCACTATTGTATTACAGACCTATCCAAATCAATGTGTAAGAGAATAATAGCATACTGAAACAACCCCTAAAAGTACCCACTATTGTATTACACACATATCTAAATAAATGTGTAAGAAAATAATAACATACTGAAACAGCCCCTAAGAGTATCCAGTTTAATCATATTGTTTACACACTCATCCAAATAAAGATAAGAAGAAAATCATAGCATACTGAAACAATCCCTAAAAGTACCCACTATTGTATTACACACCTATCCAAATGAATGTGTAAGAAAATCATAGCATACTGAAATAATCCCTAAAAGTACCCAATTTAACCGTATTGAGCAAACTTCTATTTCGTTTTTATTCTAATTGCTGACTGGGTTATATAGTAATTAACTCCTTACTTACGGGCTATAAGGTATTTAACCCTTCAGGCTGTACAAAATTTTACCCCTTACCTTCAGGCTATACGATATTTTAGTTATTATGGACAAAACTCTTGAATTCAAAACCCCTTTATTCCGAAAGGTCTTCTTTACAGAGTAAAACTAGTATATATAGAGTTACCACTGAGCAAGACCCTTGAATTCAAAACCCCCTTTATTCCGAAAGGTCTTCTTTACAGAGTAAAACTAGTATATATAGAGTTACCACTGAGCAAGACTCTTGAATTCAAAACCCCTTTATTCCGAAAGGTCTTCTTTACAGAGTAAAACTAGTATATTTAGAGTTACCACTGAGCAAGACTCTTGAATTCAAAACCCCCTTTATTCTTAAAGGTTTTCTTTACAGATAAACTAGTACATAAAGAACTGAACATGGTTTATGGAAAACATCCCTCCCTAACAACATTTTTGGAATTGTTTCGTAGCAGTTAAAAAGTCATATCCTTCTACTGGTGAGCATAATGTCTGTTCACATTATGTAGTTAGTTATAATTTCTGTTTGTTTATTTTAATACTGGCGAAAGTACGCGGCTTCGCTCGGGTTATTAGGTTGATATATTCTAGATGACTATGTCAGTATGTGTATTCTGAACCCATTTTAGTATAAAAAGTATAACTTATATACTTTTGTTGGTCCTTTATGGGGTGTGGCCTGTTTATAAAGGTAACCTTCTTTCTGACTTGTAAACTTAAATAATAAAAACAAACCTCTTTAATTAATGGAGCCTCGAAATTAGAAAACAACAAGTATATTTTTCGAATTTCGTAGTTTATACATTTCATTTTATACTTTTAGCACATAGCCTCTTAACAACAACATTAGGTTATAATACTATTGCTAAGCAACATGACATGAAAGCCATCGCTGAAACGCATTGTTAACAAAACGTACTGGCTTTTTCTATATATTAGAAGTTGTAATATAAGGAACCACTTATTTTATATGTGGTTTTTCGCTAGCTTGCCTCTTTTAAAAGATGCGCATGCGCGCATGCACAAGTACATTTCTTTTCTATGTGTTTTTTGGCATAAAAAGATGCGCACGCGCACGCACCCGAATAAGTAATAACACCCAGGTGCACACCCTCAGGGTCCACTTAGCATGTGGGCAAAATTTCAGGTTTCTAGGTTCTTTCCTCTTGGAGTTATGGCGATTACACAGAGATACGCTCTTTTATAGTTATAGATTTATCATTTGTTAATAAACAGGTAATGATGGGATAAGGTAGTAAATGGATCACTATATTCGAGCCTTATAGTTTGGGATTTACAGCATACCATTTTTTACTTTTGTGGAACGTTACCATCATCTAAGAACGTTTTTGTACCAATAAAATATAGGTTTTGCTTCTTATTTTATTGATTTTGAAGAGCTTTGAACTATAGATGTAAAGTACTCGCACCTCGAAGTTTTGAGAGGAAATAGAACTTTTAAGAATACATGAAAGCAGGTTTGTGATTGGTCTATTGACAGTTTTCACAAAAATTGATTGGTCTTAGTTGTTGTAACTCACATTATTTTTCACTGATTATATATGAAGTATATTGTTAACGACATTTGTGTATTTATAAAGTAAAAATCTATAGGGCAGCTTACTAGTACACGTACAGCTTTGTTTTGGTTTAACATTAAGACTGGTGATAAGTTTCAGTAAGCCTAACGTCACTAACCTTTAAAACCACAAAGCTACACAACGAGCTATCTGTGATGTGCTCACAACGGGTTATCCAAGCTCGGTTTTTAGCGTTATGAGTCATCAGGCTTACTGGTGAACCACCACAGAGAGGGACAAACTTTGTAAAGTAAATGATAGATTTATCGATACTTTAAACGTATGTTGACTTTACATTTATTAATCATTGAGTAAATATTTTAAAATCATAATATAAGAAATACCTACAATATCAATTGTTGAAACAAGTCTTCTACTGATGATATATGAAGTGTATTGTTAACGATATTACTAATTCTTGAATCACATTGTTCCAATATTATTAATGATATTCCTAATTCTTGAATCATATTGTTCCAATATTATTAATGATATTCCCAATTCTTGAATCGCATTGTTCCCGAATTAGGAATATCATTAATAATATTGGAACAATGTGATTCAAGAATTAGGAATATCATTAATAATATTCTATGATTAGCAACTCATAAATATCTAAAACAACAATACTAGTGAAGTGGTTGAATAACTATGATTAGCAACTCATAAATATCTAAAACAACAATACTAGTGAAGTGGTTGAATAACTATAAGTAGCTACTCATAAATATCTAAAACAACAATACTAGTGAAGTGGTTGAATAACTATAAGTAGCTACTTATAAATATCTACAACAACAAATATCAGTTAAGTGGTTGAATAACTATGATTAGCTACTTATAAATATCTTCAACAACAACAGTGGGATTCAGTTAAGGATAAATATTGCTTACATTCAGATTTAACGCTCGTAGTGAATTCCGACTTAACACTGATACTAAATACCAACTTAACACTGGTAATAAATATCGAATAAACACTGTATTAAATACCAAGAAACGACATTGACAACAGTCATAATTTAAAGCATAGTTAGGCACACTGATTCCATTTTAAAAACCATTTGTTTCATCCCTTTGTTATTTTATAAATTTGTAAAATATTCTGTATGTTTCAAGTTTAGGTTTCAATACAGAAAGGCGATGAATGGAGTCACTAAGTTCTTTTCAAACTAGTTAATCATGGAAATGTGTCAGTCAACAAGAAATCACACGTGCTTTCTTTTAACAAAGATTGATATAACCTAACAATTACTGTACAGGTAGTGAGTGACTGTTTTTTTCTACTGGTGAGTCATGTGTGTGGAGATTCCATCTTAAAGAGAACTGGCATTGTTGGTTTCACAACATATTTTCTTAGCCTGGAACTTCAGCAAGTTTTATTACAGACGAGATCTAGTGAGATGACAGAATGCCTGAAATGAATGCTTTCTTATCCAGAAAGCAGGCGGCATTAGTTCGGACATTGATCTGCCCAAAAGCGGATGAGGTTCTATAATTATCGGTAATTGCCTATCCAGATTCTTGCTGGATATGTCATCGAGATGGCAAACAAAATGGAGGTAGCATAATTTGATGGTAACACAAATGCACGACTTCCAATGCTGATGGTTCAAGATTGTACAAGTAGCCTTGATGCAAGAAAGCATCAAATGATCGATGGTTTGTTGGTTTAGTTTCCAATGTATTTATTGGTCAGCCAACTGAATGGATTAAACGCTCCCACATATACACAAACAATGCAAAGGCTTCATTCAAGCGCTAGGGACATGGGAAGTATCAATATAGAGTAGATGTTAAAGAACAGAATCATACAGCCTTCAGAGAGTATATGGACATTTCCAAATACCGTAAATCAGGTTTTTGTGAATCTGATGGAATGATTTACATTTCATTGATTGCCTTTGATGCCAACTGAAGCGAGTGGATCAAATCGTGTATGGTGATATAATGTTTTGATGGCAAGTTGAAGGATACCGCCTAGGTTGGTAAATTCACTGTAGTGTGGATTATTATATTTAGCCATAGTCAGAATGTTGATAATATTTGTCCTAGTCTCCGTCTTTAAAAGTGGGAAAAGAAATTACGTAGCCTGAGAAAATTACTAAATTAAAAGTTAATGAACTACTAAAAGTCACACCTTACTATCGAATTCACCCATAACTTCATTGCAGTCGTAAAACATCTGGCCTTGTAAAAAGAACACTTCTGCCCGTCCGTGAATCAACTGGACACTAGACACACCACAAGCTACTGTCCAAATGACGGCTATGATGGCTGTTCCCTTGGACTTAGTCCACTGCAAGCCAAGAGGATACATTATGGCGTAATACCTGTGTGAAAAATCAGAGATCTACCTTTCACTTTAAAAAAACGTGTCAATAATAACACACTTCATATATCATGAGTGAAAAATGTATTGGAACAATGTGATTCATGAATTAGGAATACCATTAATAATATTGGAACAATGTGATTCAAGAATTGAGAATATAATTGATAATATTGGAACAATGCGATTCAAGAATTGGGAATATGATATTGGTACAATGTGATTCATGTTTTAGGAATACCATTAATGATATTGGTACAATGTGATTCATGAATTAGGAATACCATTAATGATATTGGTACAATGTAATTCATGAATTAGGAATACCATTAATGATATTGGAACAATGTGATTCATGAATTAGGAATACCATTAATGATATTGGAACAATGTGATTCATCAACAATACTAGTGAAGTGGTTGAATAACTATGATTAGCTACTTATAAATATCTAAAACAACAATACTAGTGAAGTGGTTGAATAAACCACGATCCACTCTCTAGCAAGACCACGATTCACCCTCTAGCAAGATCATTATCCATTGTCTAGTAAGACCACGATCCACTCTCTAGCAAGACCACGATCCATTCTCTAGCAAGATCACTATCCACTCTCTAGAATGACCACGATCCACTCTCTAGCAAGATCACTATCCACTGTCTAGTAAGACCACGATCCACTCTCTAGCAAGACTACGATCCACTCTCTAGCAAGATCACTATCCACTGTCTAGTAAGACCACGATCCGCTCTCTAGCAAGATCACTATCCACTGTCTAGTAAGACCACGATCCACTCTTTAGCAAGACCACGATCCACTCTCTAGCAAGATCACTATCCAATCTCTAGTAAGACCACAATCCACTCTCTAGCAAGATCACGATCCACTCTCTAGCAAGACCACGATCCACTCTATAGCACGACCGCTATCCATTCTCTAGCAAGATCACTATCCACTGTCTAGTAAGACCACGATCCACTCTCTAGCAAGACTACGATCCACTCTCTAGCAAGATCACTATCCACTGTCTAGTAAGACCACGATCCACTCTCTAGCAAGACCACGATCCACTCTCTAGCAAGACCACGATCCGCTCTCTAGCAAGATCACTATCCACTGTCTAGTAAGACCACGATCCACTCTCTAGCAAGACCACGATCCACTCTCTAGCAAGATCACTATCCAATCTCTAGTAAGACCACGATCCACTCTCTAGCAAGATCACGATCCACTCTCTAGCAAGACCACGATCCACTCTACAGCACGACCGCTATCCATTCTCTAGCAAGATCACGATCCACTGTCTAGTAATCCCACGATCCCCTCTCTAGCAAAACCACGATCCGCTCTCTAGGAAGACGACGATCCACTCTCTAGCAATATCACTATCCACTCTCTAGCAAGACCACGATCGCAAGCGCGCAGCAAATATGATGAAGGTATATATTGACAGTGAAGGGACCTATGAAACATTCACAATAAGAGTTTGGTCTGCACATATCCCCAATATGAACATTCTTGACACAGTCGGGTCTTATGTAAAATCTGAGAAGGTCAAAGGTGACAAAAACTTTGATGAATTGTGAAGAGTAACACAGGATATTTGGTATAAAATTCCAAAATCCTACCTTGATGTGACATCATGAAAAGAACATAACCTGATCTACCTGAAGCAGGGAACTCAAATAAAACATACTATGACATCATGAAACGAAGGGAATTTGATCTATCTGAAGTAGTGGACTCAAATAAAAAATACTATGACATCATGAAAAGAAGATAACCTGATCTACCTGAAGCAGAGAACTCAAATAAAAAACTCTATGACATCATGAAAAGAAGGTAACCCGATCTACTTGAAGCAGAGAACTCAAATAAAACATACTATGACATCATGAAAAGAAGGTAACCTGATCTACCTGAAGCATAAGACTCAAATACAAAATTCTAGTTTTGTTTTATATATCCTATAATATTGTTCTGTACCATTAATAAGTTCAGAATTTAGTTGATATGACTCATTATTGTTGACTCCTGTTTTATATTTCCTATAATATTGTTCTGCACCATTAATAAATTCAGAATCTAATTGATATGACTCATTATTGTTGACTCTTGTTTTATATTTCCTATAATATTGTTTTGTAACATTAATAAATTCAGAATCTAGTTGATATGACTCATTATTGTTGACTCTTGTTTTATATTTCCTATAATATTGTTTTGTAACATTAATAAATTCAGAAACTAGTTGATATGACTCATTATAGTTGACTCCTGCTAAATAATAAAATTATAGAAAATTAACTTGTAGTCATTTTTACACAATTATAAAAATAATATAATTCACAGCTGAAACTTATTGAGTAAAAAAGTTTTATTTATTTAGTTATATATCTAAATAGTTTAATTGAAAATTTTGATTTGATTTTAGCATGTTCCAGGCAAAGTCACTGGTGTTCAAGAATTTAATGAATTTTTTCTGAGCATAATTTGATAATCGTAGTCTCATAGGAGGAATGATTTTGAACAAAGTAGCATTATTGTGTCCTTCTAACGTGAACACAAGTGTAGATTTATTGATTCCCAGCCAATCGCTTTTTCTATTCCTCGGTTGTCATGGTATGATGTCCTTGCTCAAAGAAGCCATAGGCTACTTATCTAAACTCGTCATTAGAATTCATTTTCTGCTCGTTGGAACTGTTAAAGCAACAACGCTTCAAGCTCAGTGGCGATTTCTGTAGGAGTCGGAAGGAAGTGATAAGCGCTTAATCTTGTGATACGTTGCTAAAATAAAAGTTCACTGTGAACAACACAGTTCTGATTTTTGTTGAATGTTTGTGAAAAGCGAGATTTATCATTTTTTATACTTCATTAGAATTATGAGGTTGAAGAAGAATAATTTTTTAAAGCTAATTTCGCGCAAGACTATCTGTACCAGCCGTTCCTAATTTAATAGTGACATACTAGAGGTAAGGCAGCTAATCAACACAACCCACCGTCAGTTCCTGGGCTACACTTTAAACAACCAATAGTGGAATTGACTTTTACGTTATAATGCCCCACGGCTGAAAGGGTAAGCGTGTTTAGTGATAGGGATTCGAACCCGCAACCGTCAAATTGCGAATTGAGTATCCTAACCGCCAGGCCAGGCTAGGCTCTAAGTATGATAAGAAAATAAATGTTTTTGTAGAACAGGATAAGGTAGGCTTAGTGATAAAGTAAGCTTAGTTAAATTATTCTGCACTCGACCATATCGAGTTTCGTTTCGTCGACAAGGCCACTGAGTTAAACTGCTTTAATGGACAAAAAAAAAACTCTGAAAAGAAAAAGAAATCTGAAAACAGATTTATAAATGAAAATAAAACTAATTTAATCTTATTACATGTATTAAATACAACCTTTGGTTAACAGATAGAAAAAATGTCGTTTTCCTTGTAATTTATAATTTGCTTCTCACCTGTGGTTTGGATGTATGTCTGAGGGTTTATACCACTAAAAATTTGGTTTCGATACCTATGGTGGGCAGAATACAGATAGGTGTAGCTTTGCGCTTATCATCAACAAAACAATATATTATAAACTTGGTATTGCAAAAAAATATTTTTATTGTACTCCAGTTATTTTAAATTCTTTCAAACTTTCAAACTGCATGATTTGTTTTTCGAAATTCAAAACAAATATACAGTTTATGGTTTTATAAAATAGATACTTTATATGAAAATTGTAAGAGAATGAAGATCGATAATTAAATTATACAATAAAGATAAACATTTTAAATTGTTTCTGGCCAGGTGGTTAGGGCACTTGACTCGCAATCTGAGGGTTACGGCTTCAGTTGCCCGTCCCACCAATCACACTCGCCCTTTCAGCCTTGGGGGCGTTATTACGTGACGGTCAATCCCACTATTCGTTGGTAAATAAGTATCCAAAGAGTTGGCGGCGGGTAGTGATGACTAGCTGCCTTCCTTCTAGTCTTTCTATGCTAAATTAGGGACGGCTATCAGAGATAGCCTTCGTGTAGCTTTGCGCGAAAGTCAAAATAAACAAATAAGCAATTAATTGTTTCTTAAAAAACGTATAAGAATCAAATATTTTCGAAATTACAAAGATATGAATACATACAAGTATGAAATATGATATTTATTTGAGAAGTTACGTACTCTCGAGAAATTAATTAAAAACTTTTGAAATATTTCATCTGGTAGTGTTTATTCGCAATAGAATTTAATAAACAATATAGCACGTGAATTGAATATGCACTCGGGTCCCACAAAGATACATATGCCATACAAATTCTGTGACGCTGTTAAAGTAACGTAAAGTATTACAACCATATCCATGTTTATTAAAACAGACAGTTTATATGTCTTACCTTTGTTTTAGACTGATGTTGCTGACTGTCTCGTATGTCGTGGGCATTGCCCGGAGCACTATGCTTCCACATTTTCAAGCCTAATGCAGCATAGGCATAAGTTAAAACAAGCATGGGTAGGAGAAATGTCACAGCGAAAACGACAAGTGTGTAGAGCTGAAACACAGTCATACTTTGTTATAAACTGATACATATGAAAATACTTGAAGTGAGCTTAAGAATTCACACCATTAAAAGACAGTAAACTTTAGTGAAGTAGTTGAATAAATATAAGTAGTTACTTATAAATATGTAAAACTTACTAGACAATGGATAGTGATCTTGCTAGAGAGTGGATCATAATCTTGCTACAGAGCGAATCGTGGACTTACTAGACAATGGATAGTGATCTTGCTAGAGAGTGGATAGTGATCTTGCTAGAGAGTGGATCGTGGTCTTGCTAGAGAGTGGATAGTGATCTTGCTAGAGAATGGATCGTGGTCTTGCTAGAGAGTGGATCGTGGTCTTACTAGACAGTGGATCGTGATCTTGCTAGAGAGCGAATCGTGGACTTACTAGACAATGGATAGTGATCTTGCTAGAGGGTGAATCGTGGTCTTGAGGGAATGAGACTATATCTGTCCTTGTCAGCAATCAGTTTTCCTTAAAATGTTGACTCATCCCCAAACTTGTGGCGATTCCCAGTATTATAGATGTACACTGTATTTGATGGCAAAAATATGCACTCGATCATCGTCTGTCTCTTACAAGCACTTGTAAAAATTTCAGTTTCCTACCTCGGATATTACTATTATTAACAGTAACAGTTTAACGTGCCTTCTGTAGAATCTTGTACACAACTCCTTCTAAGGAGTCTTCTATACAACCCGTACTGAAACACGGAGTCCTGTATACAGTTCCTACTGACGGAGTCTTGCACACAATTCTTACTGAAACACGGAGTCCTATATACAGTTCCTACTGATGGAATCTTGTACACAATTCTTACTGAAACACGGAGTTTTGTATACAGTCTCTACTGAAGGAGTCCTGTATACAGTTCCTACTGATGGAGTCTTGTACACAATTCTTACTGATGGAGTCTTTTATACAGCTCCTACTGAAACATGAAGTCTCGTGTACAACTTCTGTTGAAACATGGAGTCTTGTACACAGCTCCTACTGATAGAACCTTGTACACAGTTTCTGCTGATGGAGGATTTGGTTACAGCTTCTACTGATAGAACCTTGTACACAGTTTCTGCTGATGGAGTTTTGGTTACAGCTCCTACTGATAGAACCTTGTACACAGTTTCTGCTGATGGAGTTTTTGGTTACAGCTTCTACTGATAGAACCTTGT
>NW_013668410.1:110374-115699 GCF_000517525.1 Limulus polyphemus | reverse complement strand
TTATTGAAACAGCAAACAATTTCATCAGACACCTGTAGAAAGATATGTAATTCAGCATTTCACCTATCATTATTTCACCTAACCTAAACGTATAATAACAGAATATAACATCAAATGATTATAAATAGCGTCTATAACCTTATATCTAACATTCAGTAGTTAGTTGGTCCTCCTCAAACTCTAATAACCTTCACAAGGTGACGTGGCATGCTGTCGATGATGTTATTGATGTAATCAACCGTGATTTCATTCCACCTTATCACTAGAAGGCACTGCAACTCAGCTACACTAGCTAATTTGGGGTTGTGGTTAGCAGTTTTCCGGCTTAGTTCTGCCCAACAGTTTTCTTTTGGATTAGAATCTGGAGATTTTGCTGGCCATGGCAATCTTATAACGTCTTCTTGGTCGAGATAGACTTGTACAATACGCGCATGGGCAGTGACACTGTCGTCCTGGAACACAAAGTTATTACTAAACCTTGCTCTAGTATATGACAGAAATATCATCTCCATTTTATGCTTGTAGGAGGCACCATTGAAGTTTCCCCTGGAGGATATGATGAGCAGTTTTCCCACCACGATGAATAGCTGCCCAAACATGTACTGCACAACCTCCTGTGTGTTCCTTATGGAAAAGACAGTCTTCCCTCATCTGTTCTCTAGGCAGACGATGAACACGAATCATATCATCAGCTTTAACAAACCGGAAACAAGACTCATCTGAAAAGATGACACGTCACCTGTGTATAAATGTAAGCCTTGCCCAACTAACACTGTGACGGCGATGAATTCTGGTTTAAATCGGTTTAAAAATAACCTTGTTTGGTTCCGTCTCCTATTCATTGTTCTTCTGGATATACTGGAAATAATGTGTTCATGCCATTCCCGTTGTAAGGTGTTGAAAGACTTCTTTCGACCTTGACGTGTTAACCTGATTAAAACACAGTCGTCTCGGGCAGTAGTTTCTCAGCGTCTGCCAGTAGACTTTCCTGGAGCATAGTTTCCTGTAGTCCGATGACGTTTCAGGATTCTGGATACACTACACTGGGTGTACCCTACTGTTCTGGCAATGACTGTTTGCTTCATACCATTTCTGGACAGTCGAACAAATTGACGTCTTATAACTTGTGGCATGTGACGAAGCATGACTCTACACCAAGTACAGAGAAATTGTCTGAACAAAGCGTTGATCAGTTTCTAGAAAGATTATACCAAAAACAAACTATTTTATACAAAGCAGTTGTGTATGTGTGTTTAACGAACAAATGCTCAAAACAACTTACACAGACCAGAATAACAACTCGTACATGTTTGTCCGATCATACGCTACCTTCTTTGTTACTACTCGGACATTTACTCAATAACTACTCCATACATGTAGACAATAACATTAATACAGAACAGTATGCAAACATTTGGGCCAAGAATCTACATTCAATATAGAACAGTATGGAAACATTTTGGCCAATGACCACAACAAACAAGGCGTAGATGAAATTGAGGTGTTTGAAAACAAAGGGGTCTCTGTGCTCTGCCCACCACGGGTATCGAAACCCGGTTTCTAGCCGTATAAGACCGCAGACATACCACTGTGCCACTAGGGGGTGTCTGCAGTCATTCTGTGATGTTTTTCATAACTAAATTACTTCTTGTAAATATTTCACTTTATTTTTTTCTGGTAAAATGTAGTTAATAAAAAATTAATGAATGCGAATACATATTAATATTTTTTAAGCTGTGAAGATGGAAATTTTGAACTTAGGGAATTCAAAAGACATTGAAAATTGCTATAAATTATAATTAAGTTATTAAATATTTGTTTAGTATCAAACCGTTTTTAATTTGCTTTATTTAGGTTTAACATATATTGTTAAATTAGTACTTTGATATTTGATCATATAGGAAATGATAAAATTAGCATATAAACTTCAAGACTGATTTATCAGAAATAAATGATTAACATTTCGAGAAAAATGGAAATTTTGTAGGAGTTCGTTTGTTAGACTTATTATTTCCTACGAGTCAGTCTAGGAGCTATTGTGTTAAGGCCCAGGAGTTTATGTGTTAAGCCTAATATTTCTTATATATCAGTGTAGGAGTTTTTTTAATTTCTAATTTAAAGTGTAGCCTTTGACAGCAATGTAGCAATATTTAAAGGAACTATAAACGAGTTAATCTTCAGAGAATGTGATCATAGGTGGAATAATGTTTGCTTTTGTCAATCAATGTTTTCGAACATGTTACAGAGACAAAGGTAAAGAAGACACGTTCGGATAAAGTCTTACATCCATTAAAAGTTTCCCACTTTTTCAAATCATCTGGAAGCACACCTACACGTTATCAATTAACTTGATTAAAAAAAAAGAGTTAACAACACTCATCCCGGCTCTTGAACAAAGATAACGGTTCAATCAACCTGAAGAAGAAAGCTTGAGTGACCAGGTGAGGAGTATTGTCATGTTATGCGTGAATTGTGTAATCAAAGAGATGTCGCCCACTTGCACGTGGGACCATTTACAAAGTTTGCAATCCCTATTATATTCTGACGTTGTAGAAAAATGTCAGAAGTTTTATTCTTGAGGTTTTGAATGTTTGTTTTATCTTCTCCTAGCAAGTCTTAGTTGTTAACCAAAGTGTTTAATGGTTATAAAATACACGAAAGAATTTAGCTTTGTTTTATATTTTTCAACAATTAATAAAAATCCGTTTTACACACATTTCGTCATCAATTTAATCTAATACCAGACCGTTTTAGAAAAAAATAGATAAAAAAAACCTTTACAAGAGATTCGTGAGAAGCAAAAAACCTCAAACTAAAATAAAAGTGGGGATATCAAATGACAGGAAAATTAATGTTGTAAAGAAAGCTAACAATTTATTTTCACGTAGTAAGGTGTATTTCATTGTTTCCCAGTGCCCCAGCGGTAAGTTTGAGAACTTATAATGAAAAAAATTGGGTTTGTATATCTTTGTGCCTAAACAGAATGAAAACCCTTTCCTTTATATTAGTTTCAGTAACAGTATTGTCTGAATGTTTATCTTATATATAATACAGTGCTATTGTATTATCGTTCACGTATCATTATATTTATATTTATCTCGTATGAAAAGCATTATTTCGCATGGTATACGTAGTTAGCACTAACGTGGCCGAACCTCGTGGAATATTATTGTGATTACGTCTAAAATATCGATAATAACAAAGGAACCCAACTGATGAAACAATTCGTTTTAATCATTATAAGCATTTTCATCTTACATAATGAGACCAATATATTAAATCAGCTACATTTACTCCTTCGATTGTCTGACAAATTACGGTAAGTATTCGTACAAATCACGACAATGTTTGGATATTTTAAATTTTGACAGAAGTTCAAAGTTACAAGTGCAACTTTCTCAAGTTTGGTATATACATGCAGAATGTCATGTGCGATTTCATAACTTAGAGAAATAAACTCTCAAAAAGGAAAGTATAGAATTTTGGCTAACACCTTAAACCCCCTCCGCTTTTGTAGAGAAGACTGTTCAGGTATATACCTTAACCTTGTTTGAAGTTAATGATTCAAGGAGTTAATTACTGAGTTAATTTCCAGTTATTACCTAAGTAACTAGCTAGTAGCTAATTACTTAGATAATTTTTACCTCTGACCTATGTAAGTAGCGAGGAGTTAATTACTGAGTTAATTTTCAGTTCTGGCCCATATAAGTAGCTTGTTTTGACCAGAATTTATTAATAATTAACATTCTAATATTTTTAAAACTTTTTTCACTGCTCAAGCTTGTCACTTTGTTGGTTACTATGGTTTCAACTATGCCCTAATCTGATCGCTTATTGCACAGTTCCGGTGTATCAGCAATGTTTTAAACAGGAACTGTTACTGAATATGTTCAACGTTTAGCACGCACCAGTTACTGAATATGTTCAACGTTTAGCACGCACCAGTTACTGAATATGTTCAACGTTTAGCACGCACCAGTTACTGAATATGTTCAATGTTTAGTACGTACCAGTTACTGAATATGTTCAACGTTTAGTACGTACCAGTTGCTGAATATGTTCAACGTTTAGTACGTACCAGTTACTGAATATGTTCAACGTTTAGTACATACCAGTTACTGAATATGTTCAACGTTTAGTACGTACCAGTTACTAAATATGTTCAATGTTTAGTACGTACCAGTTACTGAATATGTTCAACGTTTAGTACGTACCAGTTACTGAATATGTTCAACGTTTAGTACGTACCAGTTACTGAATATGTTCAATGTTTAGTACGTACCAGTTACTGAATATGTTCAACGTTTAGCACGTACCAGTTACTGAATATGTTCAATGTTTAGTACGTACCAGTTACTTAATATGTTCAACGTTTAGCACGTACCAGTTACTGAATATGTTCAACGTTTAGTACGTACCAGTTACTGAATATGTTCAATGTTTAGTACGTACCAGTTACTGAATATGTTCAACGTTTAGTACGTACCAGTTACTGAATATGTTCAACGTTTAGTACGTATCAGTTACTGAATATGTTCAACGTTTAGTACATACCAGTTACTTGTGATGTGTTTGTTTATTATTTACTATATTTCAAGGCATATATTTCTCTGCTCAAAGATACTAACAACACTCCTCTTCAAAATATTTTTCTCATACATTCACTATTTGGTCATCCTTTCATTCCTAGATATACCGGACCCGACAAAGATGGTTCTTAGGGATAAATAGATTCTAGGCCTACTTTCTTTGAAAACAATTTTCGAACAAGATGAAGGAGGAGTATTGTTCCATACTCTAAGACTATTATATTTATCTGATAACATTTTCTCTTACAACATTTAAGAAAGAATAGTGTACCTAAGAATGGTAAAATCCAATTCATCTCGAGAAACTGTCGAAAGTTAAATACCTTATTTCAGTAAGCTCTTTGAACTCGTCCGACAGTACGAAGTGCGTAGGTGAAGCACCAGAACACTTGGGAAGTCCTAGAAATATAAATTATTTGACCCAAATCTGTTCTTTCACCTAATATGGATAGACTTGTAATTCTGCCTGGAAAACTTGTCCCGAGGCAATTCGTCTTTTCGGACATTAACTATGTTAAAAATAACCAATTTGTCAGTAAAACTGACTGGAAGAAATACACATTATTTTAGAAGAATCGAAAACTAATTTTTAAGTTCAAACAATTCTAAATGTTGTCTCATTGCTTTCAAAGGTGTTATCGTTAAAACATACACTTAATTTCCACAGTCTCTTTACCTTAAACACACGCTATAATTCACAACGATTCACGCACTTTATTTACGGTCACTACCGTGC
>NW_013668410.1:87168-109498 GCF_000517525.1 Limulus polyphemus | reverse complement strand
AATTGTCCGTCTCTGCCTGTCTGCAATTCTCTTCTCGATTAATTGTCACTCTTTATCCGGCGCGCTTATATACAGGAATAGAAGGCGTCTAGCAAATACTGGATTATTCGTGATGTTCCCCGATCTTTCTAGAAACTCATCACGTGTTACCAGCGTCACGTGACTTCCGCTATCGCAACAATAGCTACCAGTTTGGCGACTAATTTTGGTTTCATTCCTTTAATTCGCATACTCAATTATACTTTTTTTTCACACCTAAGGTGTTTTTGGTTAAATATATGGCACACACGTGTTGAGGCGGGATATGAAAAGATCATTCACACACACACTTGTGTATACAAAATTTAATTTGTTGAGGGACCATTGTTAAATTTAGTTTTCAACAAATCTAGTTTTATTTATTCCGACTAACAGTGGTCGATAAGTTTATGCTTCTGTTTAGAAATACTGTTTATATTAATGCCATGTCAACATACGTTAGCAGATGCAATCTTTACAGATAACTTGTTGGCTAACTGATGCTATTTTTGACCGTTATGTCATTTTAACGTTATTGCTTTAGTAATACCTCAAGGAGCTTTCCTTTCAAAAATAATTTATCTCGACGCGGGCACTTTATGGGGTATCCAATCACTTGTGTAAATAATATATGGTAATCGCTATTGGGTTCTGAATGAAAAGAAAATAATCCATCTGAATCAATTAATCGTTACGTCTTGTCACTCTCCTTCTCTTCCGGCCCTCGAGTGCTTCGGTTTGTAAAAAAAACTTTCTTCCCTTCACTATAATTATAATTAATCTATATAAGAGTACAACTCAGCGGGAGTGTTTTCTCAAGTTATTTATTTTCTTTTTTTTGTTACAGTTATTTTTTTTATAGGGACTAGAAAGTTTTAGCAACTATTTGCAACTTGCGAAGTGTTTCGATCGAAGTTGAAAGTACAAAAAAGAAAGACCTAAAATCAAAGAAACAAGCGATAAATACGTCAGGATAGCCTTACTTAATACTCTATAACAATTCATCAACAATAAACGGTGATAGAGCTATTGTACGGTTGTATTATTAAACGATTCGAGCCTGTTCAGAAGGAAACTGCAATCTGCGGGTCGCGCGTTCGAATCCTGTCACCTAACATGCTCATCCTTTTAGCCGTGGGGGCGTTATATAGTGAGGATCAATCCTACTATTCTTTGCTAATAAGAGTATTCTGATAGTTGATGGCGGGTGGTGTTGACTAGCTGCTTTTCCTCTAATCTATCTCTGCTAAGTTTGCAGCCACAGGCCAGAGAAGAATGACTACTGTCATCAAGAGGAATTCCTACTTCTGCGGTAAGTATCTAACCTAATCTAACCTGAGTAAATATGAGGCCTGAAGATTCTTGTGGTGGTGTGCAGTCTGTTGGGTCTGAGATTGGATGGAGTGGTTAATCGCCATATGGATTAGAGCAACCATAGCTATGACATATACCACGGGTAACTAGTGGAGTGAACACGCTACTGGTGAACTTATGTCTTTTAGCAGGCAAGACAACTAATGCAGATTGGTGAAGGTGGTGAACTGTGGGATACATGATGGAATATATACTACCAGGGCCAACAAGGGTCAAAAAAGAAGACTGGAGTAGCACAAAACCGAGAGACGAGTTACCATCAGTACCTGGGGAAAAATATCTAACACTCGTCCGAATTTATGGGCATCAGCCCATTTCATCACATCCAAGGTGTTAAGGTTCGCTCAACCTGGCATTCGCTGATATTGCACGAAAGGGAGGCTTATACTAAACATATAGCTGACTGTGATTATACCTCAACATTTAGAAAAACAAGAGATTCTGAACTGCTTTCTGAGACATTTAAATCAAGATCTCTGGCTGGATCTGATGGACTCAGAAACAGGTAATGCAACATTTGACCCTTCATTTAAACGGATCAATCCTAGGTGGCATCAAGCACTTGAGTGAGGTACAACTTTAAATCTGGAATACAATAAGTACCATTTCAACACATATAAAAACTAAACTGTTCATTGAGTTGAATTAAAGGATCGATCCGTCCAAGAACTTGGATGCCTAAACCAGTGATCTGCGCTGTTTGAATAAGTATTAACTGTCTGTAAGTCGAAAGTCTACTGTAGCAGTTTGCCTAAGCCAGTGATCTGCGCTGTTTGAATAAGTATTAACTGTCTGTAAGTCGAAAGTCTACTGTAGCAGTTTGCCTAAGCCAATGATCTGCGCTGTTTGAATAAGTATTAACTGTCTGTAAGTAGAAAGTCTACTGTAGCAGTTTGCCTAAGCCAATGATCTGCGCTGTTTGAATAAGTATTAACTGTCTGTAAGTAGAAAGTCTACTGTAGCAGTTTCTATAGCATCATGTTAAGAATTTTCTTTCATGCTAACCCACTAGAAAATAATCTTGTGTTTGTTTTATACAAGTAACTTACTTTTGAAAAACCAGCTTGGTTTGGTATTTGGCAGAACAATTATAAATATTAACAAAATTGTTGTAGACGACAAAGCTTTACCGGAAGTAATACTTCTCTGAAAATATCCGTTTACAGATACTTCCATACACAATAAAACTCTGTGAAACATAATACATATATAAAAATATCCGTGTATGGATACTTCCATACACAATAAAACTCTGTAAAACATAATACATATATAAAAATATCCGTGTATGGATACTTCCATACACAATAAAACTCTGTAAAACATAATACATGTATAAAAATATTCGTGTATGAATACTTCCATACACAATAAAACTCTGTAAAACATAATACATAAGTAAAAATATGCGTGTATGGATACTTCCAGACACAATAAAACTCTGTAAAACATAATACTTCTATAAAAATGTCCGTGTACGAATACTTCCCTAAACAACAAGGTTTCTTAAAACATAATACTTCTATAAAAATGTCCGTGTACGAATACTTCCCTAAACAACAAGGTTTCTTAAAACATAATACTTCTATAAAAATGTCCGTGTACGAATACTTCCCTAAACAACAAGGTTTCTTAAAACATAATACTTCGAAACTCATCACTGACGGGACTACTCTTGGAATATTGATATTATCTAACAGCTAAAGACACGAATTTCATGAACAACATGCAGAATGAATAATGAGTAGACAACAAACAAACTACAGACAAGTATAATTACAATATGTATTAAGATGTTAGATATACTACAGCCAAGTATAATTAGAATATTAATTAAGATATTAGGCTTACTACAGCCAAGTATAATTACAATATTCATTAAGATACTAGGCTTACTACAGCAAGTATAATTACAAATTTATTAATATATTAGACATACTACAGCCAAGTATAATTACACTATTAATTAAGATATTAAGCTTACTACAGCCAAGTATAATTGCAATATTAATTAAGATATTAAGCTTACTACAGCCAGGTATAATTACAAATTTATTAAGGTATTAAGCTTACTACAGCCAAGTATAATTACAATATTCATTAAGATATTAGGCATACTACAGCCAAGTATAATTGCAATATTAATTAAGATATTAAGCTTACTACAGCCAGGTATAATTACAAATTTATTAAGATATTAAGCTTACTACAGCCAAGTATAATTACAATATTCATTAAGATATTAGGCATACTACAGCCAAGTATAATTACAGTATTGATTAAGCTATCAGACATAATACAGTTAAGTGTAATTACGATATTGATTAAAATATTAGACTTACTACAATCAACTATATGCGTTATTGAATAAATAATTTTCAAAAATGACTAATTAAAGAACGAAACACAAGTAAGAGGTAATATCATCAACGAAAAAACATTTATAAATTAACTCAACATCACCCACTGTGTTGTCCTCGACGTATTTTTTTCCCAATACAAAATCCACAGTAAGAATCTGCTCAACATGGTAGACAGTTTGATATACGACGTTTATATTTACATCTTATTACTCGAAATTAATTAAGCTAGTAGTAAAATACAAATATGTGACGACAAAAGTTGAGTTTGTAGCAAGGAAAATATACAAACAGATAACATACATTATTTAACTTTCTTATCTAGTACGTTGTGTATAAGTTTGTTCGCGTTTTCCGTTTTTTCCAGGGTGGTCAGTTTTAGCCTCACTGTTATCTAGTACATTGTGTATAAGTTTGTTCGCGTTTTCCGTTTTTTCAAAGGTGGTCAGTCTTAGCCTCACTGTTACCTAGTACATTATGTATAAGTTTGTTCGCGTTTTCCGTTTTTTCCAGGGTGGTCAGTTTTAGCCTCACTGTTATCTAGCACATTGTGTATAAGTTTGTTCGCGTTTTCCGTTTTTTCAAAGGTGGTCAGTCTTAGCCTCGCTGTTATCTAGTACGTTGTGTATAAGTTTGTTCGTGTTTTCAGTTTTTTCAAATGTGGTCAGTCTTAACCTCACTGTTATCTAGTACATTGTGTAAGTACTTCAGTTTGCTGTACTGTAAAATATTGATATTGTTACGACAACGGGGTCACGTGACGCTAGTAACACGTCATATTCTCGAACGTTCACATCCCTTCCTGAAGTCTCGGGAGGTTACTAGATATGCGGTATTCTTGTATATATAAGACTGGTAAGAACTGACGGCAGTAATGTGTGTAATTGGACTGCGGACAGAGAGAGACGCATTGTTGAGTCGAGCACGTGAGACTTTCGTTGTGAATTATAGCGTTTGTTATAGCGCGACTGTGGAAATTAAGTGTATTGCAAATTTGTATTCAGAAAGAATAAACCAGTTTTATTTAAGAAAGGACTTGTATCGCTAAAGTTTCTTCGGAAAGAATTTTTATGGAAAATTAACTAATGACCATAGACGTAACAATATATAACAACAACAACGTGACTAGAAGCATATAGATACATGAACCGTTTATTTTTCCGTATGAACAAACATTTTTAAATAACGAGATGATAACTTAAGTGGCCGAAAGCCGAGTTTCGTTTTCCTCGACGATATGTCACAAAACTTTATGTCACAAAAAGATGGTTCAGAAGATTTTATAAATCATTCTCCATAAAAAAAATCTTTGTAACCTAATGTATTACTCGTATGTAACAACGTGAACTCTAATGTATCACTCGTATCTAACAACGTGAACGACAAAGGAGTGAGGACATTATAAATATTACTACTTTGGTGACTTTATATCTAAAAAAAGGTTTTGTTGGTTTCTGTTAGTTTCGAAACAGCCAGAGTGGTAGCGTTTCATTGTAACTATCAATGAATTATATATATCAGTTATATGTGATCCTTTGTGCTAACTCTTTTATCAAGATTATAACTGTCAAACTATTTACAGAAGATAAACATCAAAACTATTTCTTGTCATCTGAATGAAGAAAGTCGGTTCTGGTTGAAGTTGATCTGGACCTTTCTTCATAGACTTAGGCCCAAAATATCATTTTGATTTAGTATAAGATTATACACTTTTCTTAAGAATTTCTTACACCAGGGCTGTTCAACAACGTTCGGATAATAGGGAGATAAGATTTAAGTATTTGTGTTAGTTCTTGCATTTTTATCTTTATCTAATAAATTTGAACGATCAAATTTATTTTATACTGATTTTATGAGTGGTCTAGGCTTTATTGTGTTTCGTTACTTTAACATCAGTCTTCAGTTTAGTAGGTTATAATAATTACATTTTTTTGAGATAAGTATAAAACTGCAACATTGGAGAAATGTTTAACATTCATCAGATGTGAATTAAACGTTTGTATATTCATTTAAAATAACTTAGAACACTACACATCATGTTTAAATCCTTAGGATGTATCATATTACTTGTGTGACTTTTAAGGTTATCTCAATCCAAATTATTCAAATTATTATAACGCACATGCATTATCTTGCATTTATTATAATTAAAATCCATTTGCGATATATTTGCACAACTCACTAAATGATCTAAATCCATTTGTAAATCAGCAGCATCCTCTTTGTAGCTAGTAAAACCCAAGACCTTAATATCATCAGCAAATTTAAGTCATTTATTGACCATTCCTTCATCTATGTCATTGATACACCAAATCTACACCCTTACCCTCATCTACATAAGCAGTCAAAGAAAGATTTTTAAGACAAGATTTTCCTTTAGTGAAACCATGTTGACTATCCAATAAAATTCTAAACTTTGTTAAATTAATTTTCAAAGCATCTTTTATTAGAGTTTCCAAAACCTTTCCCACAACTGATGTAATACTAATGGGTCTACAATTACTAGAATGATTTTTTATCTCCTCCCTTTAAAAGAGGAGTTACATTAGCTAACTTCCAATCCTCTGGTACCTGCTCACTATTCAAGGGCTGAAAAAAAAATAGTAGTAAGTGGCTCACATATCCAATCTTTCATCTCCTTCAAAACCCTTGGGGAAATATGATCTTACCCAGAAGCCTTATCATTTTTTAAATTTCCCAATTTTTTCTTAATGCAGTCATCTTGTTTGATCTTTTCCATCTAACAACTGTTCACGATTTGAAATACTGCTTAAATCTTCGTTAGTAAAAGCTGAAGAAAAAACAAAACTTAATAACCCAGCCATCTCTTAATCATCAAGTACGAGACTTCCTTTATCATCCCTCAAAGGTCCTAGCCCCATACTAGCATTTTGTTTAACCTTAATGTATTTAAAGGAATCCTTACTGTTAATTTTTACATTTTCAACCAACTTTTTCTCTTATTTCCTTTTTGATGTCCTAATTTTCTGTTTCATCAGCGTTTTTGATCTTCTATAATCTTCTAAGTCTCCCGTCATATCATTTTATTAAAATATTTTAAACTTATTATGCTTTTCTTCAATTTTATCTCTTTGGTTCTTTGTGAGCCAACCTGGTTTGTTACTTGTAGCTACCCTTTTCTTTCTATAAGGAATATGTTTATCTTGAAAATTATAAAAATTATCTTAAAAATTTTCTATATATGATCTGTGTCTCCAAATAACTCAGCTGCCCAATTCACAACAGATAATTATTGTCGCGTTCCTTCAAAATTTGATTTTTTAAAATTTGTAACCAAATTATCATTATTCCTTACTCCATATGCAACAAAACATCGAACCTAAAACATCGAACCACTGTGTAGTTCTAGTATAAAACTTCTCTTTCAGCTGAGTTAGGAGCCCTAAAAAACAAGCCACCTCCTATCTTATTTAAATGTAAACCATCATTCCAAAAAGCTCTCTTCTCCAACTGAACTGATCCCACAAGTCCAACCAATCTGCTTATCCTTTCATACTAACCTAAGCCTGACATTTACCCCTAATGACTGTACAATACTAAACACTAACTAAGAGATTAAACATAGCAATCCAACTATACAATACTAAACTCTAACTAAGGGATTAAACATAGCAATCCAACTGTACAATACTAAACTCTAACTAAGGGATTAAACATAGCAATCCAACTGTACAATACTAAACTCTAACTAAGAGATTAAACAGAGCAGTCCAACTGTACAATACTAAACTCTAACTAAGTGATTAAACAGAACAGTCCAACTGTTACAATACTACACACTAACTAAGTGATCAAACAGAGCAGTCCAACTGTTACAATACTAAACTCTAACTAAGTGATTGAACATAGCAATCCAACTGTAAAATACTAAACTCTAGCTAAGTGATTAAACAGAACAGTCCAACTGTACAATACTAAACTCTAACTAAGTGATTAAACAGAGCAGTCCAACTGTAAAATACTAAACTCTTACTAAGTGATTAAACAGAACAGTCCAACTGTTACAATACTAAACTCTAACTAAGTGATTAAACAGGGCAGTCCAACTGTAAAATACTAAATTATAACTAAGTGATTAAACAGAGCAATCCAACTGTAAAATACTAATCTCTTACTAAGTGATTAAACAGAGCAGTCCAACTGTAAAATACTAAACTCTAACTAAGTGATCAAACAGAACAGTCCAATTGTACAATACTAAACTCTAACTAAGTGATTAAACAGAGCAATCCAACTGTTACAATACTAAACACTAACTAAGTGATTAAACAGAACAGTCCAACTGTTACAATACTACACACTAACTAAGTGATTAAACAGAGCAGTCCAACTGTACAATACTAAACTCTAACTAAGTGATTAAACAGAACAGTCCAACTGTTACAATACTAAACAATACATAGCTTTATATGGACATTGTCTACACTAATGCTACACTGTTAGTTAAGCAAGAATGTAAACGTAAGTTTTATATGGACATTGTCTACACTAATGCTACACTGTTAATTAAGCAAAAATGTTAACGTAAGTTTTTATATGGGCATTGTCTACTCTAATGCTCCACTGTTAGTTAAGCAAGAATGTAAACGTAAGTTCTTATATGGACATTGTCTACACTAATGCTACATAGTTAAGCAAGAATGTAAACGTAAGTTTTTATATGGACATTGTCTACATTAATGCTCCACTGTTAGTTAAGATTAATGCTACACCGTTAGTTAAGACTAATGCTACACTATTAGTTAAGCAAGAATGTAAACGTAAGTTCTTATATGGACATTGTCTACACTAATGCTACATAGTTAAGCAAGAATGTAAACGTAAGTTTTTATATGGACATTGTCTACATTAATGCTCCACTGTTAGTTAAGATTAATGCTACACCGTTCGTTAAGACTAATGCTCCACTCTTAATTAAACAAGAATGTAAACGTAAGTTCTTATATGGACATTGTCTACACTAATGCTACACAGTTAAGCAAGAATGTAGACGTACGTTTTTATATGGACATTGTCTACATTAATATTACACTGTTAGTTAAGACTAATGCTATACCGTTAGTTAAGACTAATGCTACACTGTTAGTTAGCACTAATGCTACACCGTTAGTTAAGACTAATGCTACACTGTTAGTTAAGATTAATGCTATACTGTTAGTTAAGACTAATGCTACACTGTGTTCAATGTGATGAAATTTCATTATATCCTTTTGTTCCGTTCTGTAAGTAATATGTCACCCATTTTAGTCATCCATTAGACTAAAGTCAGAACGAATTACTTTCTCAAGTGGAACAAGAAAAGTTCAAAGGTTATGTACTTGTGGTAAGATCGGATATAGATTATTAATTATGAACTTTCTTTTTCATTCTTCTTATCTTTTTTTCTATGGCGTTTCAAATCTTATTTCCCCTGGATAGTGGCCTATCTATGATGCCTGTCTTTACAGATCTTTTTCAGCGAGCCAGAAATGATGGAAAGCGTTCATCTTCTTAATTGTGGATGATAGTGTGACTTGTCTAATAGCTGTTTTATTGGCTTAGAAACAGTTCACCATTCTGCTGTCAACGAAATGTCTCAATATGCGTCAAGTTTGGAATTGATAAGGCTTAGTTTGAGAAGTAGAGCTACAAGAATCTCGAAATTTGTAAAGCTTAGCCTGAGAAGTCGTGTAACACGAAACTCGGAACCTGTTTAGCTTGGCCTAAAGAGTCGTGTAACACAAAGTTTGGAATTGGTAAAGCTTAGCTTGAGAAGTAGAGTAACAAGAATCTCGGAATTTGTAAAGCATAGTCTGAGAAGTCGTATAACAAGAAACCCGGTGCTTCTATAGTTTTGCATGAGAAGTCGTATAAAAAGAAACCCGGAGCTTCTATAGTTTTGCATGAGAAGTCGTATAAAAAGAAACTCGGAGCTTCTATAGTTTAGCCTGAGAAGTCGTATAACAAGAAACCCGGTGCTTCTATAGCATAGCCTGAGAAGTCGTATAACAAGAAACCCGGAGCTCTGCAGTAACGACAAAGATTATAATAGCAAATCTAACAACATGTTCAACTTTTGCATAAAAAAGTGGCTACCTTATTTCTCTTCTAATCTAACAATAAACGTCCGAATTCAGCTTTTCAGAAACTGCTTAGCTTATATCATATCAGTATTTATTACACCAACACCCTAGACAATCTAAAACATCTAACTGCACGCGTCTAACCTTGTTTCAACCAACACACTCCCACTCCCACATCCCCTTTACACTTACGTTTCAACACACAAATAACACGTATATTGTTGGACAATTTTCACATCATAACGCAGGACAATAACACTGGTCACATGTTCCCTAACAAACGAACGGTTCGGCTTTTTACCAATCTTTTGAAATAATCTTCATTGATTAGCCTAATGCATTATGCGAAAAGAAGCTCGGAGCTTGTATATATTAGCCTAATGAATTATATGACAGGAATCTCGGAGCTTGTATATATTAGCCTAATGAATTATATGACAGGAATCTCGGAGCTTGTATATATTAGCCTAATGAATTATATGACAGGAATCTCGGAGCTTGTATATATTAGCCTAATGAATCATGTGACAAGAAGCTCGGGGCTTATATATATTAGCCTAATGAATTATATGACAGGAATCTCGGAGCTTATATATATTAGCCTAATGAATTATATGACAGGAATCTCGGAGCTTGTAAAGATTAGCCTAATGCATTATGCGAAAAGAAGCTCGGAGCTTGTATAAAGTAGCCTAATGAATCATGTGACAAGAAGCTCGGGGTTTATATAGATTAGCCTCATGAATCATATGACAAAAAACCAGAAGCTTGTATAGATTAGCCTCATGAATCATGTGACAAAAAGCTCGGAGCTTGCATAGATTAGCCTCATGAATCATGTGACAAAAAGCTCGGAGCTTGTATAGATTAGCCTCATGAATCATGTGACAAAAAGCTCGGAGCTTGTATAGATTAGCCTAAGAAGTCATGTGCTAAAAATTCTGAGCTTGTATAACTTAGCTTGATATGTCATGTATCAAGTTCTTAACTCAGTATAAAGAGAAGAGAAACTGACCTGTCTAATCCGATGACTGTTAGGGTAAAAACACTAACAGTAACTGAACAATGCTGCATGAACAACACGATAGGACAAAAAAATGGCTGAAAAATCCATCGCCCTAACATAAAGTCCGTGTAGGTGAAAGGGATTGAAAAGGTCGCCATAGTGATGTCTGAAGCTGCTAAGTTGACGAGGTAGGCCCGTAACTCACGGGAAGACTTCTTCCCAAAAGTTAAGACGGCGATGACAGTAACATTCCCGCCTAATGCTAAGAATGCGCTCAGAGAATATAGAGCGATTAGAAAAATTTGCAAGTCTGGACCCAAGGCCTCTAGCTCACGCTCGATGTTAGAAATATTAGTGTTGTTTACGAAGTTACTCGGATCCATTTTGATTGTGCCTAACTGATGAAGGCGGTTAACAATATTATCGAAACCTAACCGTTGCTTGATACAGGAAGATTTCAATTCAGAGCCCAGCTGTTGCGCCAGTTACTTCACGAGGAATGCTGGCTAGGATCTCGCTTTATCATTCGCCTTACTGCAGCTGCGCACGCAACTTCCACACATTAAAAATCAAGACAGCCCTTTTAATAGAGGTGAATTCAGGAATTTCACAATATAAATTTTATTTGTGAGATAGAAACATTCAATAAAGTTCGGGAAAATCTTAGTAGTGTTGCGAGAAAAATATATCTTTAAATATATCCTTATCTCTCTAGAGAAAATCGTCCGTTGTGACCCACGATTCACAAAATCTTTTTTTTTTAATCCAAATGTTTATCGAGAATTCCCAAACTCAGTTTTTACAATTCAATCATATTACACAATTTGAAGAAATCTAGAAAATCACAGCAGAAGAAACCAATAAAATATTTGTGTTTTGAAATGCTGAGCACTGGAAAACAATAGATTCCCTTTATTTATAATTTTTCGTTTTTAGGATAATACGCTTAACAATTAAACGTCACGTCGGAAACAAAAATAGACGGAAAAAATACAGAAAATTCTAAAGCTGAACAGCCAGCTCACGTAGGACAGTTACCAACGACATGTTGTGTTACTCCATCTATCTCTCGCCAGTTCACGTTGGACAGTTACAAACAAGATGTTGTGTTACTCCATCTATCTCTCGCCAGTTCACGTTGGACAGTTACAAACAAGATGTTGTGTTACTCCATCTATCTATCGCCAGTTCACGTTGGACAGTTACAAACAAGATGTTGTGTTACTCCATCTATCTCTCGCCTGTTCACGTTGGACAGTTACCAACAATATGTTGTGTTACTCCATCTATCTCTCGCCTGTTCACGTTGGACAGTTACCAACAATATGTTGTGTTACTCCATCTATCTCTCGCCTGTTCACGTTGGACAGTTACCAACAATATGTTGTGTTACTCCATCTATCTCTCGCCAGTTCACGTTGGATAGTTACCAACAATATGTAGGATTACTCCATCTATCTCTCGCCAGTTCACGTTGGAAAGTTACCAACAAGATGTTGTGTTACTCCATCTATCTCTCGCCAATTCACGTTGGAAAGTTACAAGCAACATGTTCTGTTACTCCATCTATCTCTCTCCAGTTCATATAGAACAGTAATTCAAAAACATAAATTTATACCATCTGTCTACATATAAAGAGAAAATTGACTTATTAACTTTTCCAGCGCTATGCATGCTGTCATAAAGTCTTATCATTATGGTTATGCATATATTTGGGTCACTGCGCTTGTTTTAGATTACTTCTCTATATTTGATTCATGTCCACACAACGTTCTTTTCACTTAATGGGAAATGAATATGAAACCAAAACAAATAGTCTTTGCGTGATACATTTAGAGAACTATAGAGAGTTCTATATCACTACAAACTCCTAAATACATTGCTAATTATAAAAAAGCTTGGTATTTATAGGATATTTATCATTTCAGACTCTAAAATCGTATTACACTTTTTAATCACAGAAAAATTATTTGTATTTAAAACTTTGTCCTTAAAACGAAAGAAGTTATTCTTAAACATATATACCTACCTACATTACTATTTGATAATGTATATACCTACCTGCATTACTATTTGATAACGTATATACCTACCTGCATTACTATTTGATAATGTATATACCTACATTACTATTTTATAACATATATACCTACATTCATTACTATTTGATAATGTATATACCTACCTACATTACTATTTGATAATGTATATACCTACATCACTATTTTATAACGTATATACCTACACGCATTACTGTTTTATAACATATATACCTAACTACATTACTATTTGATAATGTATATACCTACATTACTATTTGATAATGTATATACCTACATTACTATTTGATAATGTATATACCTACATTACTATTTGATAATGTATATACCTACCTGCATTACTATTTGATAATGTATATACCTACATTACTATTTGATAATGTATATACCTACATTACTATTTGATAATGTATATACCTAACTACATTACTATTTGATAATGTATATACCTACATTACTATTTGATAATGTATATACCTACATTACTATTTGATAATGTATATACCTACATTCATTACTATTTTATAACATATATACCTACCTGCATTACTATTTGATAATGGATATACCTACCTACGTATATACCTACCTGCATTACCATTTGATAATGTATATACCTACTTGCATTACTATTTTATAGCGTATATACCTACCTGCATTACTATTTTATAACGTATATACCTACATGCATTACTGTTTTATAACGTATATACCTACATTCATTACTATTTTATAACATATATACCTACATGCATTACTATTTGATAATGTATATACCTACCTACATTACTATTTGATAATGTATATACCTACCTACATTACTATTTGATAATGTATATACCTACCTGCATTACTATTTGATAATGTATATACCTACCTACATTACTACTTGATAATGTATATACCTACCTGCATTACTATTGGATAATGTATATACCTACCAACATTACTGTTTTATAACGTATATACCTACATGCATTACTGTTTTATAACGTATATACCTACCTGCATTACTATTTGATAATGTATATACCTACCTACATTACTATTTGATAATGTATATACCTACATGCATTACTATTTGATAACGTATATACCTACCTACATTACTATTTGATAACATATATACCTACCTACATTACTATTTGATAATGTATATACCTACCTACGTATATACCTACCTACATTACTATTTGATAATGTATATACCTACATGCATTACTGTTTTATAACGTATATACCTACCTGCATTACTATTTGATAATGTATATACCTACCTACATTACTATTTGATAATGTATATACCTACATGCATTACTATTTTATAACATATATACCTACCTACATTACTATTTGATAATGTATATACCTACATTACTATTTTATAACATTTATACTTACCTACATTACTATTTGATAATGTATATACCTACCTACATTACTATTTTATAACATATATACCTACCTACATTACTATTTTATAACGAGAGATAGATTTTTTTTCAGACGTACTTTCCTTCCTTGGCTGAAGAAATCACTAAGAATGGACAATTAACATATTATCAATGTACTTCTGTTTTACATTACTCAGGTTTTAAGAGCAAGTTTTATGTAATAAAACTAATTGGCTGCTTGTAATATTACTAAGTTCTTGGTAAAGTCTTACAAAACTCTAAAACTCATAAAATGCTGACAGCAATATCATGTTTACATTATTTTATAGAACTGATGATAATTACATGATCACATCTTGTATATATTCCGAGCCCCCCAGTGGCACAGCGGTATGTCTGCGGACTTACAACGCTTCAAACCGGGTTCCGATACCGGTGGTGGGCAGGGCACAGATAGCGCATTGTGTAGCTTTGTATTTAATCCCAAACAAAAAAAAAATATTCCGATGGCCCAGCATGGCCAGGTGGTTAGGATACTCGACTCGCAATCTGCGGGTCGCGGGTCCGAATCCCCGTCACACCAAACATGCTAGTCCTTTCAGCCGTGGGGGCGTTGTAATGTGACGGTCAATCCCACTAGTTGGTGATGACTAGCTGCCTTCCCTCTAGTTTTACACTGCTAAATTAGGGACGGCTAGCGTAGATAGTCCTCGTGTAGCTTTTCGCGAAATTTCAAAACAAACAAACAATATATTCCGAACCGTGGTGTCTGTCCAAGTGTTCGCCTGTCTCCCATTTACGGCGCCCGCTTCCCTTTGTGCCCACAGACAAATCTCAACATTCCCTTTTGAAATGACTGGTGAACAGGCAGGAATAATGCTGATGCCAAATTTTATTTCCCAAGCAGGATGTTCTGCACTAAATTGTTACGAATTAATCACACCATTATTCACATTTCAAAATGTGACTTAACTTAAAGAATAAAAATGTAGATTTACCGTATGTTATTGTTGAGCTTTGGTTCTGTGTGAAACCAAGACTGCAACTCAATAAACCTTTTTAAAGTCCACTAAGTAATTTAAATTGATAGATTAATTTAAACGTTTCCCTTCACCGGGGACAATATTTGCTTGTAATATTATGAAACTGAATATTTTATTACAAAATGTATAAAATAGAAAATTTAATTCCATATGTATTGTACGTACATATTTATTGCCTTAACCTATCTCGAGTTTCGTTCATTTTTTACACATAATTACATTCAGATATAAAAGCTAGAATCTCCAGAATTATTCTCCAACAAATACAATATGTAAATGACAGATGAAAAGAGATGAAATTTTGTTTCAGTAGTAATGCCATAAAAAAAACTGAACTTCAATATAATCAATTATAATCCGAAAATGAAATGAAGCCAACCAAACGTTGTTCCAGTAGCAAACTTACAAAGAAAACTAAAGTTTAATAACACTCATTATTATTATTATTATCATCCTGAAGAGAAGAGAAATGAATCGTTGTTATAGTAATAATTCAATGAAAGTAAATCATACTTTAATAATTCGAGGCCTGAAACTTAAAACCTTCGTATTTTTAAATGTCATGTTTATTGTTATCAAGTTTGTTTTGTTCAAACATTACAATGTAACATCGTTTTAGTTATATAATAATGATTATTGCTGTTTTGTTCATACAATATAAAGTATCACAACTGGCGTTTGTTAATTATTGTTATTATTATTATATTTTATTGGAACAATCAAAGTAATACCATTTTCTTCAATTATTTTGATTAATTTTTTTTTTTTTACAAATAAAACAAAATATAGCTCTTGGCATTTTCTAATTATTATATTTTTTGTTTTCTCAAAATATTACACTTCCTCCGCAGTTTGCTCAGCAAAACAAAAAGTTTTAAATTTCATCTTGTAACCTTACCCTACTGCTCTTCGTCAACGTCAAAGTTTCTAAACAATGTGCTCTAATCATGCTCTAGAAACGTGAAAATGGATATAATAAAGTTATTTTTCTCACAACGTATAATAACTCTAACAACAATGTATTAGATTGACACAGTTAATTTGTGTGTTATTTTACGACTGGTTGCATATAACAGCTAAGTTGACATGAAATCATTTTTAATCATATATAGCAACCGTGTTTTTAAGCTTCGTTGCTATACAAACAACTAAGTTAATGACATGTAATATTTCATAGTTCTTAAGATATAACTGTAGCATGTTAGAAACTGCCATGTGTTTTGATCGCATACACCCGAACAGTCTGGACTTTTCTCTAAATTAAACTGTCGTTTTATAATCAGTTTTGATTGCTCTTTAAATGATTTTTTAAACAATTTTAATGATCGTTAATGAATAGAATAAATTGTTTATGTTAATCACATCAAAATGATTACATTGTGAAGACTGTATTATCCTCACGTTATAAACAGTTATTTTCATATTTAAAGGTTAAATTTGTTTTGGTTGTTATTAAACAAAAGCTATCCAATAGGCTATGTGTGCTCTGCCCACCACGGGTGTCGAAATCCGATTTTTAGCGTCGTAAGCCTGCAGATCTACCATTCAACTACTGGAGGGGAGGGGGGGCTAGAGGATGAAACAAACAGTCAAAACAAATAGATATCTACTTTTGAGATTCCACTCAGGAAATAAATTAGCAGATGAATTTTACTATGAGAAGGATTTTTTAGTTTTTGAACTCAATCAGTTGAACTCCTGTTTCATGTAATCATTCCATTTTATGATTACAATGTCGGGAAATTATTACGTGTTGTATTGACGATATGGGGATATTACTCTGTGTTGTATTGACGATATGGGGATATTACTCTGTGTTGTATTGACGATATGGGGATATTACTCTGTGTTGTGTTGACACTATCTGAAGATCACTCTGTGTTGAATTAACACTATCTGTAGATCACTCTATGTTGAATTAACACTATCTGGAAATTACTTCATGTTGTATTGACAGTATCTGTAGATCACTCTGTGTTGAATTGACAGTACCTAAAAATCACTCTATGTTGTATTGACACTAACTGAAGATCACTCTTTGTTATATTGATAGTACCTGGAGATCACTCTTTGTTATATTGACAGTATCTGTAGATCACTTTGTGTTGTATCGACACTATCTAGAGATCACTCTATGTTGTACTGACAGTATCTGTAAATCACTCTGTGTTGTATTGACACTATTTAGAGATCACTCTATGTTGTATTGACATTATCTGGAAATCACTCTGTGTTGTACTGACAGTATCTGTTGATTATTGCTCTATGTTCTATTGATACTATCTGGAGTTCAATCTGTGTTGTTTTAACAGTGTCGAAAGATCACTCTGTGTTGTATTACAATATGGGGAGATTATTCCGTGTTGTATTGACAATGTGGGGATGTTACTCTGTTTTATATTGACAGTATTAGTTTCTTATTCTGTGTAGCAGTAAGAATATCGAGAGATTACTCTATAATTATAATATTTTAGCACTTGTGTATAAAGTTAAAATCATAAATAATATTCAATGTTAAACTGGTACACAATTAAAAACATTTTGTTTAGGCCTATCTATGGCCTTCAAAAAGTTGACGACTCTACATGTTTCGACGTTACAACGTCATCCTAAAACAAACACCAGTTAAAACTGGTCGTAGTTTGTTTCAAAAAGTCAAACATAACATTTGCTTCAAATAACGCATGACAGTTTTCGAAATAAATTAATCTTTAGATAGCTCGCTTTTATAACGGATGACCTTTTTGAATGCTGAGTTGCGATCCTGACCGATTTATAATACTTTATTTGGGTATCATGAAAAGAAATATTCGATAAAAATATTTTAGAAATTCTCTAAGTCCCTGTATTGTTATGATATGACACAGTAGCAGAGTTACTGTATGCTGAAAAACAAAATGCATTTATAGACTATGATGACAGTGCATTCAGAAAATGGTGATTAGTAATTACTTACTGTGTTTTGTACTGTCACATGTCACAAGTATCGTTTTAGGATTAGCAGGATTTATATGGATTTTAGTAAATATAACCAAGTTAGACCTGATCCTCTGAATTCCGACAGCTCTAGCCTAGGCAGCTAGCACGGGCAATAAAATCGTCCAATGTTTTGCCCTTAATTGCTGGTCTCCAACTGAACATCATGTATTATATGATGTATTATATTTTTATTGCATTAGTGCTGTTTTATCTTGCATCCAGTGATGTGGGCCGAAATTGTTTTGACGTTATCACAACGTTGTGATCTGTCGTTGTGATATGTTGCAAAATCAACTTTCAAATGACCAAATTCTGACGTCAGAATACAACCGTACGTGGCACAATGTTGTGTCCTTACTGAGTAATCGTTGTTACACTTGGTAAACACAGTTTTATCGTTGTTATATTTGTTGAGCATCGCTCTGTCGTTGTTGTATTTAATGAGCGTAGTTTTGTCGTTGTTCTTTCCTATTATGGATAAAACGTACATCGTTCAAAGTTATTAAACGTTTTACTATATATATTAAACCATAAATGCTATATAAATTGTCTAATTTCTAAATATACTTACATATATATATAGGATATATTTTATCATTATTTCTAGCATATTTTGTCACAAACGAATATACAATTAATATTGCTATATTTTATTTCAAATTTCCTCACGTCTATATTTTAAAATATTCGTAAAAATAGCACCTATTTTCTGGTTTATCTATAAAATAAAATGTCTCTCATTTGATGTTCCATGAAAATTAAAAATTAATGAAATACTAATTATAGAATTAGACTTATGGATAACTCAAACTCTACATAAGGCCATGTAATAAAAACATCACTACACTAATGAATTACAATAAACCATAAAGTGGTTTTCTTACTTGATATAATATATTTCATACTATAGACGTCCGCTAATCATTTCTTTTTATGCAGTTTTAATGGCCAGAAAAAATAATTTTTATTGAGAGATGCTTATAACTGTCATATATATTTTACAGAAGACAGAAAATGTCAAAACTCAGTGAACAGTGCAACGCTTCTGTAATGTGAACTAAGTAGTCAAGTTTAAAAACACAAATTAAGAAATACTCGAAACTACTGGTTATTTCAAACATTTTCTTTGTTATATACTCACCAAACAGAATAATTATATCTTGATCTTTCATCCAGTTTCATCAAGCATTTCTTTTGGCTATACTCAACTAGACAGATTAGTTACTTTTTGTTGGACTTCTGTTACTTCACGAGCTTGGCTTATATTTGACTTCTTTGGCTATACTCAACTAGACAGATTAGTTACTTTTTGTTGGACTTCTGTTACTTCACGAGCTTGGCTTATATTTGACTTCTTTAGCTATATAAACCAAGCTCGTGAAGTAACAGAAGTCCAACAAAAAGTAACTAATCTGTCTAGTTGAGTATTTGACTTCTTTGGCTATACTCAACTAGACAGATTAGTTACTTTTTGTTGGACTTCTGTCACCTCACGAGCTTGGTTTATATTTGACTGCGTGAATGGTTAACATAAGCCAGAAATAACTCAAATGAACCGTTAATTTATGCTTGTCACCTATCAAGACCTAGGGTCTCAATATGTTATTTTCTTTTGTTGTTCTTGTTGTGTTTTTACACCAAAACGTGTTATGTGTAGGAATACATCTTAATTTAAGTCGTAAAACTTCCCTTGCGCTGCTTAGAAATTTTCTAGCACGGCTATTGTGGTTTTAAACAAATATTCCAATTATATGCTAAATGGCAAAATGAAGTATTTAATGATTCTAGGCCTAATCTGCCAAACGAATATATAGTAGTAAACGTCCTACACAGATGGTGTTACTTAATGTTCCTGTTCATATATAATATACTGTCTAATTATATCTTAAAAATAATTTCGTAGTTTAAAATTTTTAATTCCATCAAATCGGACTTGAATTTCAGAATTATCTTTTGATTTCTGACGGTTGTCATAGCAGTTACACAAACAGTAAATTTAAACAAATAACCTTTCAACAGCATAAAAACTCAAGTAAACAAACAATCTAAACCTTCAACAGCATAATAACTGAGATAAGCAAAAGAAAAAAAAAACCTGAACAATGAAATTTTCAACAGCATAAAAACTCAAGTTGAAAATATAATTTTGGAAGTAAACCCATAAACATATGTAAGGCTGAATTTCAAAGCCCTACATGTTTAGATACGAATTCAAATATAATAACAATAAAGTCAGATAAATTAAATATAAATAGTCATTTTAAATAAAATTGGCTGTACTAATAAAATAAAATAATTTTTGAAAAATTAGATTAGATTTGTAAAATTCTGCACTGATCCAAAAAACTAGAAAAAAAAGGTAAGATAGAAATAAGTTTATTAATATGAAATGTAAAAATAAAAATCCTGACAGAAAATTAATACCGTGAATAATGGTCAATATGCTCATATTCTGGTAGGATTTATGGGGTTTCTGAAGTCCGAATTAAGAATGTGTTTAGAATGATGGTTTCTGTTATTGACACGTTTTTATTGTGACGTTCTGTAATTTTTTTATAATTATTACTTCGTTAAGCTTTTGAAAAAATTAAAGACTTTAGTTTTTTTTCAAAACATCGAAGATGGTAACTTAGATAATAAGGTTTATTGTGTCAGTTTAGATAATACAATCTCCCTGTATCAACATCCCGTTATATGACTTTGTACAAAGTCAAATAACATAATGATTTTTCCTTTGTCACTGAAGAATTTCATTGTAAATTTGACAATGATTTGTAAGATGAAATTACTATGGAGTCACGAGTTGCACCGTCATTCACTAACTTGTTTCTTTGCTGCCATAATGTTCTTCTTTCTTTAAACCAATTTGATTTAGAAGTTTATACTTTTATTTCTCTTAAAGATGCTAAACACGTGCATAATATTTTAATCTATCTTAACAATAAACGTACTAATATAAAATCACAACTGCGCGTAAAAAAAAAAACATCGTTTGTAATTTCTTGTCATTTTCATTCATAAGAAAAAAGTGGTAGATGTGAAATATTTCATAAAACAGAAGATATAAAGTTTGTATTTTAATCGTGAAACTTTTATATCTTTAGGGAAAATCTAGTGAAATTAATAACTCATCGAGCATACATAACAATCAGTACATATATTTTTGTTTTCTTTTTTTCCATGAGATTCTAGGGAGTATTAAAAAGTTCTTAACTAAAAATGATTTTAATATGCATTATAAACAGTGTTATTAATGACTATATTGATTAGCAACAAGTCAGGGCAAATCCAGTCTTTTTTTTAGTTAACTCTAAGGGCAAGTTTGCTTTATATTCTGTATCAAACAAAATAATTTAACAAAGACATTCGACAATGAACCTTTTACAAATATATTAAAGAAAAACCCTGTAAAAGTCCAATAAAAATTAAACTTGTATCTTGTATTTTGTTTAAGTCTAATAAAGAGAAACCATGTAGAAATCCAAGATAGAAAGCCGTTCAACAAGTCCAACGAAGAAAAATCATGAAAAGTCCAACAGAGACGAAACTTATAGGCTTGAAATTCACATTTCTTTTAGTTTGTCCAACTCGGATTCAGCATCAATGGCGTGGAAAACAACATTTCAGATCTATCTCATATCAGTTACCAAGAGGCCTTCCGTTCAATTTCAGAACTAGTCAGTTGGGCTACATAATGAAGGACAAAAGACTCTCTGAAACTCTTCTTATATGTATAGTGCTTTGAAAGTTGCGATTTAAACTCCGATATTCTAAGTTTTATTTTTTTACTTATCTTTTTTCAAGTTTATAAGATAGTGATTTAGTCTGCGTAAGTTTCTGAGTTCTTTAATCAATCTGCCCAGGTATCTAATTGCTTAATTTAGCCTGCTTAATTTCTGAGTTATTTAATCAATCTGCCCAGATATCTAATTGCTTAATTAGCCTGCTTAATTTCTGAGTTCTTTAATCAATCTGCCCAGATATCTAATTGCTTAATTAGCCTGCTTAATTTC
>NW_013668410.1:84715-86210 GCF_000517525.1 Limulus polyphemus | reverse complement strand
ATATCAATCAAAGCAATGAAGAGTGTCTTAGCTTTATGGCCAGAGCTAAGATGTAAAAAATATATCAATTAAAACAATGGAAGGGTATCTTAGGTCGCCATGGTTTCCAGGATTTGAGTACTTGACTTAGCCTATCCGTGTTTCTGATTATCACGTTTAAGTAAACTGATAATCAATAATAGTTTAATATCGAAACCTTATAAAAAGTTGACACAATCTCAGAGTTGAGTCAAATATCTTGAAGTCATGATTTAGCATGCCAAAGTTTATAAAGTCTTGATTCAGTCTGCCAAATTTCCAAGTGATTCACTTAGTCTACCCACATTTCTATTAGGTTTCCACCTCTTCTGTTTACTCCTTTTTTATTTTCTTGCTTGATTAGTATTTTTTTTACACCTTAGCTCTGACCATAACGACCTAAGCCACTCTTCTATCGCCCCGATTAATATATTTTACACCGTAGCTCTGATCATAAAGCTAAGCCACTCTTCCATCACTCCGATTAATACATTCTTTTATGCCTTAGCTCTAGCGATAAGGCTAAGACACCCTTCCATTGCTTTGATTCATATATTTTTTACATTTTAGCTCTGACCATGACGACCTAAGCCACTCTTCCATCGCTCCGATTGATATATTTTTTACATCTTAGCTCTGACCATAAAGCTAAGCCACTCTTCCATCACTCCGATTAATACATTCTTTTATGCCTTAGCTCTAGCCATAAGGCTAGGACACCCCTTCCATTGCTTTGATTCATATATTTTTTTACATCTTAGCTCTGACCATAAAGCTAAGCCACTCTTCCATCACTCCGATTAATACATTCTTTTATGCCTTAGCTCTAGCCATAAGGCTAGGACACCCCTTCCATTGCTTTGATTCATATATTTTTTACATCTTAGCTCTGACCATGACGACCTAAGCCACTCTTCCATCGCTCCGATTGATATATTTTTTACATCTTAGCTCTGACCATGACGACCTAAGACACTCTTCCATCGCTCCGATTGATATATTTTTTACACCTTAGCTTTGACCATAAAGCTAAGACACTCTTCCATCGCTCCGATTGATATATTTTTTACACCTTAGCTTTGACCATGTTGACCTGAGCCACTCTTCCATTGCTTTGATTGATATATTTTTTACATCTTAGCTCTGGCAGCTTGATTAAAGAACTGAGAAATTAAGCAGGCTAAATTAAGCAATTAGATACCTGGGCAGATTGATTAAAGAACTCAGAAATTAAGCAGGCTAAATTAAGCAATTAGATATCTGGCCAGATTGATTAAAGAACTCAGAAATTAAGCAGGCTAAATTAAGCAATTAGATATCTGGGCAGATTGATTAAAGAACTCAGAAATTAAGCAGGCTAAATTAAGCAATTAGATATCTGGGCAGATTGATTAAATAACTCAGAAATTAAGCAGGCTAAATTAAGCAATTAGATATCTGGGCAGATTGATTAAATAACTCAGAAATTAAGCAGGCT
>NW_013668410.1:70600-84078 GCF_000517525.1 Limulus polyphemus | reverse complement strand
TTGATATATTTTTTACATCTTAGCTCTGGCCATAAAGCTAAGACACTCTTCATTGCTCCGATTGATATATTTTTTACATCTTAGCTCTGGCCATAAAGCTAAGACACCCTTCCATTGTTTTAATTGATATATTTTTTATATCTTAGGTCTGACCATAAAGCTAAGACACTCTTCCATTGTTTTAATTGATATATTTTTTACATCTTAGCTCTGACCATGTTGACCTGAGCCACTCTTCCATTGCTTTGATTGATATATTTTTTACATCTTGGCTCTGGCCATAAAGCTAAGACACCCTTCCATTGTTTTAATTGATATATTTTTTACATCTTAGCTCTGACCATGTTGACCTGAGCCACTCTTCCATTGCTTTGATTGATATATTTTTTACATCTTGGCTCTGGCCATAAAGCTAAGACACCCTTCCATTGTTTTAATTGATATATTTTTATATCTTAGGTCTGACCATAAAGCTAAGACACTCTTCCATCATTCCGATTGATATATTTTTCATACCTTAGCTCTGACCATGTTGACCTGAACCACTCTTCCATTTTCTCCGATTGATATATTTTTACATCTTAGTTCTGACCATGACGACGAACAATCTCTACCCTTACTCTTCCCTACTTAAGAAACTAAGTATCTATTTCACTATCTAATAAGATTGTCTTGCTTCCGATCATTAAGGTTTTATTTGACCATTTCTTAATCGTGAAGGATAGGATCCTGTTTTGTCTTGAACGAGAAAGCTTCCTTGATAGTTCCCAGTTTCGAATTCCTCAAGTTCTAATGAACAAGCATCTTTTGTCTCCTTTTTATTTGTGACAAGTGCATCCACTTTGCTCCTTTTTAACGTCAGTAAGTTACGTAACTGTCTTTAGGTTGTGGATTTAATAATAATTAAGATCACATTAAGTATTCTTGAGCAATTTTGTTTAAGCTTTGCAAATCTCCAAAATATTTTCTTTCCTGCCTAGCTTAAACAAATACGATTTTATTTAATTTACGGAGACTTACTTTTACTTAAACTTTCTGTTGATGTAAAGGGGTAACTTTCACATAGATTTTTCTCCTTCGTTCTATTTCTTCTCTTATGAATTGCATAATTCCAGTTTTCTTAGGTCTTATCTTCAACTGTATGTATTCACTTATTCATTTTGCAAAGCAATGGTATGTGTTAATACACGCAAACGTTACAATATAATATATTTAATTTCTTAGCAGTATCAACTAATTTAAATAACCAGTCTAGAGTCTGACAAATGAAATAAAATAAAATGAACACAGCGAATGAAAAATGACATTGAAATACATTTTCCTTTTCAGAGCATGTTTATTGAGATGCTTTGAATAAAGGTTTTTGTTTCTTTCAGTATATTTGGCCAACGCTAAACAAAGAGCATTTTATTCAAAATATCCCCCATTTTATATTTATATTTTTTAATTAGAGGGAAAACAGTTACTCAACAGTACCCACCGCCAACTCTTGTGTTACTCTTGTCTCGTATATCACACCAACGGCCCGAAAATGCGATGATAAAACCTAGCAGCATGGGGCTACGAACCCTCGGTTTCACACTCCAAGCACGCTAACCCTTAGACCACTTGAATAGATGTAGAAACCTTCAAAGTAAATTAATAGAACGTATTGTTACACACGTCAAACGCTAATAGGTGTGTAACTTTAACAATTCATAGAAACCCCTACCACTGTGTTCGTAAAAAAATAGTACCCTCGGAGTATGAAACTTTAACTGTCTGAAACAAACAATTAGAGCAGAGAAAAACTGGTTCTGGAGAAATCATTAGTAAATATCATGTTGATTACAGAAAAAAAAGTTTAAATATGCAAATATTGAAGTAATTTTCTTTTTTATCAAAACATTGGAAAACCAGTTTTTTGTTATGAAGCTGTAGATAATAATTTTAGGGATAAAGATGAAACGAAAACGTGTTTCTTTCTGGACACTTTGTTGATTTTTCGAAACGAGGAACCAAAATAAGGCTTTACTTCAAAAATCAGGTCTTTATAACATAAAAAATATGTTTCTTTTCCGGAAACTTCAACAATTTTATTCGACTAAACCGAACTCTTCGATCTTGTAACTCAATCAATACTCACTCGCTTTAGGCTGCCTTAATATCAGTTTTTGACAGTGAAATTCTATTATTTTAATCGCTCTACCCATTTCAAAATTAAACTATAATTACAATAATATGAAAACGATCATTGCTTTACAGAGTAAATTAACAACAAAGTAAACAGACCAATTGAAAATCCAATTACAGCTAGATAATATTTAGTTAACGAGCTAGGCCAACATGAAACGTCTAATTAATACTAAATTATTTACTTTCAGGCTTCAGCTGAAGTAAATATACCTTAATTAGTTTCATAATGTCAACATTACCCACGTGGTCAAGGCAGAACTGTCGAGTAGTTGGGAAACCGGAAACGCATTAGGCTAATAAGGTTCTTATCATTTAGTCACTTAAGCATTCTCTAATCACGCCACTCTTAGGAAAGTAAGCCCATCTGTTCTTCCTACTTGTTTTCAGCATTTGAATTTCAACATAGCGATCTTGTACCTTTTTCACTGTTTCGAGAAAAAACATTATTGTTGTTTGTTTTTTTTATTTCGCGCAAAGCTGCACGAAGGCTAGCTGCACTAGCCGTCCCTAATTTAGAGGGAAGGCAGCTAGTCAATACCACCCACTCTTGTGCTACTCTTTTACCAACGAATAGTGGGATTGACCGTCATTTTATAACGCCCCCACGGCTAAAAAGGCGAGCATGTTTGGTGGAACAGGGATTCGAACCGTTATGATATTCGTTATTACACGTGTCAGAAGAACTAAGATATAGTGTTTGTTTATGACTTGTTTCCAAACACTTAAAATATATATCTAATCATCAGTTCAAAAATAGTATATCTCTATTTTCAAGAATTTCTAACAAAATGACCTTTAAATGTTACAATGTATGTTCTACTGACCTCTCTATCCCTAATACTCATTTGTTCATTGTCTGTAGTATCAGACCTGATAAGGCGATCAAAGTTCGTCAGTTCTCATGAACGTGGGCAAACCACTGTCATCTAAAGTTCTAATTAGTGGTTTTAGATACGCAATGATAAAGTGTAAGTAATGTTAGATATAACTTAGGGAGAAGGTTTAGTGTTTCTGGTCGGTCGTCGCTCTTCTCATTCGAGAGAAAAGCTTTTCGCTTGGTTTGATATTCTTGTTAGATTCATAACTGACAGCTTTGAGGTTTTTTGTAATTGTAATCAGAGCTTCTCGAAGATGATTAGACACGTCGGTTTCTGTTCAAAACAGCTGTAAAAATTCTGCTCTATTCTTTCAGTACCATATATCAACTTCTGCAATTCAACTAACAACATGCACTTCTGGAATTCATATTCTCTCAACATTACTGACATTGACTTCACCAAACATAACTACAGCGATGGCCAGCTTATCTGGGTTCGAGTCCCAGACTGGGAAATGGGAGTTAAGATTTTGGCCTTTATACCGATGATATTTTTAGGATTCTTTGGAAACAGTGCCATCATCGTGGTAGTGGTACAGCTTCGTAGCATGAGAACGTGCACCAACTTATTTATAACTAATATGGCTGTGGCCGATCTTCTGACGGTTCTTTTTAGTTCCTGGAGCTACTTAGTATACGATTTCTACCAGAACTACGTCCTTGGTCGGTTTTGTAAAGTGGAAGGTTTTATTCAAGGTAAGCACTCCGTTCCGGTGGTAAACCACAACCACATGTTGTATCAGTTTCACACAGCGAGGTTTAATTCAAGGTAAGCACTCCGTTCCATTGGTAAACCACAACCACATGTTGTATCAGTTTCACACAGCGAGGTCTAGTTTAAGGTAAGCACTCAATTGTATTGTGAATGGTTTATAGCTTAACCCTACTTCCATCTTGTTTAAATATGATTCCGTTACACTTGCTACACACAGGCAGAACAGTGACGTTTATATTAATGCATTTGGGAAATGCTAGGTTTGTTCAGCAATATTCATTCAGTTACCACATGAGACTAACGTTCATTGCCTCAGACTGTTATACTTTTGTATCAAGAGAAAGTTATAAATAATTTAATAGAGAACTAATAAGAACACAGAAATTACCTAATTTTTAAATTTTATTTTAAGTGGTATACAATTCAAGATGGCGTCTACATTTGGTTTGTGTTTCAGTTTTCGTTTTATTTTAAGTGGTATACATTTCAAGATGGCGTCTATATTTGGTTTGTGTTTCAGTGATATGCCTACTTTCCAGTGCCTTTTCCCTCATCGTTATATCATGTGACCGACTTCTGGGGATTGTATTTCCATTCTCTCGTCGACTCACAAAACGCCAAGCTCTAATAATCATCATCTGCATTTGGGTATCAGCTATAGCCTGTGCTTCTCCTCTCGCCATCTGGCGATCATTATCAGAACGACAATGGGCTGACTACTTGGAGGTGAGTTGGAGAGAGAAGCTGGTTTTAATAAGACATAATATCTGACGTAATTAGAAGAGAAAGAACAAAACAAGGTTAAAAGCAGAAATCACTATATATATATATATATATATATATAATAATAATAATCAAAGCAAACCCAGAACAGATATAAAAATGAAAATGGACGTCTCAGTTGGTACAAGTAACAAATAATGCAGACGTTACAACGGGCATACAGCAACAAAGTTGGATGTCACCACATACCAAAGACATACGTCACTACAGGTATAACAAGGAAAACAGACGTCTTGACAGTTTTAAAATAAGAAAGACAGATGTTTCGACATATATCATAATAACAAAGGCAGGCATCTTGACATATTTATAATAACAAAGGTAGGTTTTTCGACATATATCATAATAACAAAGGCAGGCATCTTGACATATTTATAATAACAAAGGTAGGTTTTTCGACATATATCTATAACAATGAAGATAAAGATCTCGAAATATATATGACAATGAAGATAAAGACCTCGAAATATATATAACAACAAAGACAGATGTCTCGAAATACAATTATATATGCATGTGTGTAACAATGAAGACAGATTATTGACCACTGTAAGACTGTATTATTATTTGTTCCCTTCTTTTTCTTAAGCAATTTCATTGAAGTAGGTTGATAAGTGAACATATATTTTATTTTTTAAAATTCAATGGTAAATATATATTGTTAATATAATATCAGTTTTGGCAGTTTCTATAATTTTGGATTACATTGAGGGCTACTGAAGCTGGAATTATTCCTCTGGAGTGCTGAACTGGTGATAAGGGTATAACTTATAGAAACCACGCTTTTTAACTTCACCCACAACTCCCTGCATATGCATACAATCGACTCTACCACATGCTTGGGTCATGTCGATTAATAATGATGGCATTATACAGATTTCAGACCATAGAGTATGATACTATGCATATACACACAGCTGTCAGTCTCGTTCTCACTGAAATTTTGAAGAAACGTATACTGTTATATAGGGTATTAGGTTAATAATTAAGAAACTGGTGTTTTTAAACTCAGACATCAATAACATGTACACAGATCTGTCAGTTGCATAAATGCTTGATTTCCTTGACACCTTTAATATTAATTTAGATTGTTGTTTATTTATTTTTACTGAAAAATGTTTTGATAGATATCATGTTTATGCAATGAAAAGTAACAAAACAGTCGTTATACAAGAATAATTTGTGCTGTCATCTAGCGACCACAAATTAAACTGTTATTAATGAAACATGGAAATAATATATTCTTATAAACTGAAATGATTGCTAAGTAGTAGTTTCCTTTTTATTATGTCCCCACAAAAATACGTGTGGTGGCAGAACATAATAATATTACTGTTATACAAGCTGTAAAACACTCGATAATGGCGAGTAGGTGTTCAAGTAAGGCTATAACTCAACTTTAACACTTTTTGTAAGCATAATAGGGTGGTAGATTGAATGAGCTAGCTATTTTTTTCTCGGCCCATTCATACATACTAAGCACTATCATGCTTAGTGATAACAACAAAGATTGGCGTCTCGACATATACATATATGAATAAACAAAGACAAATGTGTCATCATATGAATATATATATATAACAACAAAGAATGACATTTCGATATATATATCCATAATAATAGACAGACATCTCGACAGATATTTAACAACAGAGACAAATACCTAGACATATATATATATATATATAACAACAAAAAGGACATCTCGACATATTATTAAGTACTGTAGTACTTAATAGTAGGAAGCTACAAGGTTTCCAAGTATTTCACGCGCCGAAAAACCATCCTGTCGAATTCCTAAACGAAAAACCAAACATTCAAAATATTGGTTACGTTAAATTATGTTCATATATACTAATGATAAGATTAAAATGTCACTAATATTTCCGGTATAACAACTCAAAATTTTCTAAAAAAGCCACTTTTTCATCTACTACATACCTACCTGATCAAATCAGCTAGCTAGCCCCTAGATGGCTTGGACTATCACTACAAGATTACTCCAGCTTACTTGACAGGTGTGTGGGTATCCGCTTTTGATATTCCGATAAATATATACAGATTTTTTAATAAATGGTAAACATATCATGCACTTACTTAAATATCTTTTCAACCCAATTCAACCCAACAGATGTCACTACATATCGATGGATTAACACGCGACAGTTTCTAAAGGTAAAGTGTATACTTTATTATACTTTATACTGGTATAACATAAAAAGTATACGGATAAGAGTATTAAAAATTGTGAATTGTAAAATGAAGTAGGGATCCTGCCACAAAAAGTAATGAAACAAGAATTAAAACAACAGTCACAAATTTATAACATTTAATCCCTACTTTGGCAGCTTTATACACTTAACTGTAGGCCAAGGCAAGGATTGCAATTTATAAATTTGTGATTGTGGCTTTAATTCTTGTAATAGTTATAGCCATAAAGGACGTATAAAAACTGAACGAATAAATAGAAAAATGTATTAAAATGTTAACAGAAAGTAGGGATCGTTGGTTATTCCTAAAATTGGTATAAGGAGTATTTAAAACAAACTAAATGCTGCAACAAAAAGTACACAAACAAGTAAAGTGATACTAGTTGGATATATTTTAAAACGATTTTCTATCCCTATTTAAAATGCTTGCAAAAGTATTCACCACCACCCCTCCTAAGGATCCACATTTTGTTGCTGTCTGAGCTTGCAATAATGAAACCTTCAAATGGGACTATATATTTAAAATGTACACAATCTACTCCAAACTGAGAAAGCTCAAAAACGCTGATATTATGTAGGTTATCAAAAAAATTTTAGAATATTCTCAATTATATAAGTATTCAACTCCTTGCTATGGCAACCCTAAATCTGTTTAGATGCAAAAGATTAAATTGAAAGGTCACAATATTTGTGTAATGGTCTCTCTGTGTGTAATCAAAGTTGTTTAACTTGACTTCAGAGTAAATGCATCTGTTCAAGTCACAACTGACATATTGATACGACAAACCAACCATGAAGACCAAGGAGATTTCCAAACAAGTCAGGGATAAAGCGAAAGAGAAGCACAGATCAGAAGGTAACAACAAAATTTGAAAGTCGCTGATTTTCCATTAAGAAGTGGAATGTGCTTCATACCACCCAGATCAGGCCGCCCTTCCAAACTAAGCAGCCGGGCAAGCAAGAAACTGGTTGGGGATGCCATTGTGAAGCCAACAGAGACTTTAAAAGATCTGCAAAGTTCCATGTCTGGGATGGGAGTCAGTGTTCATATATCGACAATATCTCGGTCCCTACACAAAACTGGCCTGTATGGACGAGTGGCAAGAAAGAAGCCATTATTGAAAAATAATCATATTAAATTTTGTGTGGGGTTTACGACAAAGCATGTAAATGATACTACAGACATGTGGCAGAAGGTTTTGTGGTCAGACAAGACAAAAAATTGAGCTAAATTCAAAGCGTTACGTTTGTCGCAAGCCCAATATAGTACATCACCCAACCAACACCATCCCAACTGTCAAGCATGGTGGTGGCAGCATCTTGTTATGGGGATGCTTCTCATCAGCAGAGAAGTTTGTGAGGATTGAAGGGAAGGTGAATGGTGCAAAGTGCTGGCGAATCCTTGAGGAAAACCTGCTTGAGTCACCCAAGAATCTAAAACTGGGTCGAAAATTCACATTTCAGCAAGACAATGACCCAAAGCACACTGGAGTGGTTTCAGAAGAAGAAAATGAATGTCCCGTAGTGGCCCAGTCAAAGTCATGAGTTTAATCCAATAGAACATTTATGGCGAGACCTGAAGATTGCAGTCCATCAACAAACTTGTCAGAATTGGACCAATTTTGCCAGGAAGAATGGGTAAAAATTACATCAACCCATTGTACAAAGCTGGTAGAGACCTATCCCAAAAAAGACTCACAGCAGTAATTGCTGGCAAAGATACTTCCACCAAATACTGACTTAGGGGCTGAATACTTATGCAATCAGCAAATTTCAATTTATATATATATATATATTGCAGGTTTTGCTGACATTCAATCTCCTTCACACATAACAGTGTTAAGTTTTATCATTAGAGTTTTGAATAAAAATAAGTTCATTAAAAAGCATTGTTTACATTATTTGTATTTCATCAAAATGTCACATTATTGGTAGAGGGTGAATACTTTTGCAAGACGCTGAAAATCGTTTTAAAATCTATCCAACGAGTATCACTTTATTTGTTTGTCTACTTTTTATTGCAGCACTTATTTTGTTTTGGATACTTCTTATAGCAATTCGACGAATAACTAAGATCCCTACTTTGCGCTAAATTATAAGTTGTTCCTATTTATATTTATATATATATATGCATACATACATTACAACAAAGACAAGCGTCTCTACATATTTATAGCAGCAAAGATAGGCATCTCGACATATATATATATATATATATATATAATGACTAAGACAGATGTCTTTATATCTATATATAACAGACAACGACAGATATTTCGACATACATATAACAATAACTGGTTTGTTTTGAATCTTGCGCAAAGCTACACAAGGTCTAATTGCGCTAGCCGTCCTTAATTTAGCAGTGAAAGACTAGAGGGAAGGCAGCTAGTAGTCACCACCCACCGCCAACTCTTGGACTACTCTTTTATCAACTAATAGTGGGATTGACCGTCACGTTGTAGCACTCCCACAGCTGTAAAAGTGAGCATGTTTGGCGGAATAAAATCTAGATATATATATAGCAACTAAGACAGATGTCTGGACATATATATATATTACAAAAAGACAAACATCTCGACATACATATATATTTTCCAAGACAGACACATGGACACACACACACATATATATATATATAAATATATAAGTACAGAGACAGATAACTCGACATATATATATTACAACATAGACAAGCGTCTCGATGTTCGAAATGACAACATATTATTTGTCGATATACAGTTGACTATTTCAGAGTAAATACAACAGTAGTGGGGAAGAACCTTATTAACGTTTTAATTCTAACTAGCGGTCTAAAGAACACAATATATTAGTAACCAATATATAGAGGCCAAGCATAGATAATTCATATTATTCTTATAATTATATGTTTTAGCTTTATGATGTATCGATTTTTAGCATTCAGTTTTCTTGTCAGTTTGGTCTTCAGTGATGCATATTTGAATTCAGCTCAACACAATACGCTTACTTTTCATTAGAAGCTCATAATAAGTGCCTAGAAATTATATTTTTTCTTAGAAAAATTGATGCATTGAAATTATGGTGTCAATTTTAATGTGACTAAGTATAGCATGAATTATTGAAATAATAGACTTATGTCGATAAAAAAAAGGAAGAAATAAAGTCTTAGTAATAAGAAAATTCACAGTTATTTAGTTTTTAGTATAAACTATAATACGTATAACAATCCGTGGTTCAACTCTCAGTATAAACAAGAATACGTGTAAGAGTTAGTTGTTTAACTCTCAGTCTGAAATAGAATACTTGTAGCAGTCAAGTGTTTAAATTCAGTATAAACTAGAATACGTGTAAGAGTTAGTTGTTTAACTCTCAGTCTGAAATAGAATACTTGTAGCAGTCAAATGTTTAAATTCAGTATAAACTAGAATACCTGTAAGAGTTAGTTGTTTAACTCTCAGTCTGAAATAGAATACTTGTAGCAGTCAAATGTTTAAATTCAGTATAAACTAGAATACGTATAACAGTCAGATGTTTAACTGTGTAAAAGAACCCAAACAAGATTTAGAAAATAGCAATTTGAATCTAATTTTAAACAAATAAATGTATAAAATAAATTTAAAGATAAAAACTATTTCTATCAGTAAGTGTATTTCTAACTACTGTTATCACTAAGTTTATTTTTAACTGTTTTTACCAGTAAATGCATTTCTAACCACTTTTACCAGTAAGTTTATTATTAATTATTTTACCAGTAAGTTTATTTTTAACTATTGTTACCAGTAAATATATTTTTAACCAGTTTTACCGGTAAGTTTATTTTTAACTATTGTCACCAGTAAGTATATTTTTAACTATTGTTACTAGAAAGTTTATTTTAAGTATTGTTACCAAAAAGTTTATTTTAACTATTGTTATCAATAATTTTATTTTTAAGTATTTTTACCAGTAAGTTTATTTGCAACTATTGTTGCTAGTAAGTTTATTTTTAACTATTATTACCAGTAAGTTTATTATTAATTATTTTTATCAGTAAGTTTATTTTTAACTATTTTTACCAGTAAGTTTATTTTAACTATTTTATTAGTTCGTTTCTCTCAAGCTATTGAAACCAATAATTTTTTTAAACTGATTTAACCAGTAAGTTTTTAACTAGTGAAACCCGTAAGCTAATTTTTTTAACTATTGAAACCAGTTATTCAAACCACTAAATTTATTTTTAATCTATTGAAACCAAATAATTTACTTTTCAAACTGTAAGTTTATGTCATTTTTACCCTAGTTTTATTAAAAGACATTATTTTTGTTTTTAATACTTGTTTTAGATCTGGTGCTCAGAAAACACGCACATGAAACAACTTAAATACTACTGGTTGATCATCTTGACTCTACTTTTTTATCTTCCCCTGACTGTGATGACCGTGGCTTATGGTGTCATCATTTGTTCTCTGGATCGCTACGAGCAGCAACTATTTCTGCGTGAAAATCCCATTAAATTGAAGTATCGAAGGAGGGTAAGTTTACCACTGTCCTCCTCAGTCAGGCTACCAAGGACAAGGTCAGATTTTACAAATCTCTAAATGGATTGATTTGGGCTGTGTTCTGAAACACTAAATATTTATTGTTGTGTTGTGTAGCTTTCGGAATGTCAATCATGTAGAGAATAACAGGCATACATCACAAAACAAGGACTGATTTCAAAATAATATAAGAAGTACAAGTCATTTACAAATTTTGATGCAAAAATAAAGAAAAAATGAGATATTCATAATATTTTCTCTAGTAAATTCAGGGAAGTCGATCCTGAAATATATAAGTTCTTCAAAGTCTGCAAAAAAAAGTTCTCTGTCTTACATTTAATCTTCTTCCAAGAAGTTAGATATTCCAACAGGAGAGATTCGTGTAGATTATTGCTTCAACATCATGGTGAAGTATTAAACAGAAGATTAAATAACATTTTTAATCGATAATGTATACATCAAAACTTTTGAAGACAAAACGAAATATTAGCAAAACTTTATAAAATGTTTCAAAAATATTGAAAATAATAGTTTAAAAACAATTGGTTAATCTGCAGAAACTAATCCTATTTCTTTATTTTGTCTACTACTTAATCGCTTCAATAAACCTACATTCTAAATTATAGAATATTTTAAACGAAGGCGAAAAAATTTTCTATATATATTCTAATTATGTTTACTTATAAGCTCCTGGTAGTAAAATAAGACTAACATACGCCACCAGATGGCAGTAAAATTGTGGTGGCCTTACCTTCAACAGCGTTAAATCATTATATAAGGTTTAAAATATCCACCATAGGGCACTGACGTTGTGATGATCTTACTTCCAACAAAGATATGTCATTGTATCAAGTTTAGATTAGCCATTAGATGACCTGAAGCTGTTGTGGTCTTACATCTACTAATCTTATTATCATCATATCAAGTTTAAACTAACCACCAGAGGGCACTGACGTTGTGATGATCTTACTTCCAACAAAGATATGTCATTGTATCACGTTTAGATTAGCCACTAGATGACCTGTTGTGGTCTTACATCTACTAGTCTTATTATCATTATATCAAGTTTATACTAACCACCAGAGGGCACTGACGTTGTGATGATCTTACTTCCAACAAAGATATGTCATTGTATCAAGTTTAGATGAGCCATTAGATGACCTGAAGCTGTTTTAAACTTATTATCATTATATCGAGTTTTTTATTAAATAACAGATAATACTGACGTCAAGCACAATCAGTGATTATATCGAGTTGAAAATAAACCACCAAACGGCAGTAAAATTTAAGTGGTTTTACCTCTATCAAACTTGTATCATTATATCGACTTTATTGAACAATCTGTTAATCGTGATATGTGTAAAGTTCTGTGGAAAGTAACATATTGTTAATTTAACAATCTATGAATCGTGATATGTGGGAAGTTCTGTGGAAAGTAACATATTGTTAATTTAACAATATATGAATCGTGATATGTGGGAAGTTCTGTGGAAAGTAACATATTGTTAATTTAACAATATATGAATCGTGATATGTGTAAAGTTCTGTGGAAAGTAACATACTGTTAATTTAACAATATATGAATCGTGATATGTGGGAAGTTCTGTGGAAAGTAACATATTGTTAATTTAACAATATATGAATCGTGATATGTGTAAAGTTCTGTGGAAAGTAACATACTGTTAATTTAACAATATATGAATCGTGATATGTGGGAAGTTCTGTGGAAAGTAACATATTGTTAATTGAACAATCTATGAATCGTGATATGTGGGAAGTTCTGTGGGAAGTAACATATTGTTAATTTAACAATATATGAATCGTGATACGTGGGAAGTAACATATTGTTAATTGAACAATCTATGAATCGTGATATGTGTGAAGTTCTGTGGAAAGTAACATACAGAGACATCTCAAAAGTAAATAAACACCATGATGTTTTTCAATAGTCATTTATCTCACATTATCAACTTGACAAAAATGTTTACAAATGTTTAGCATTTTTCAGTACTTTGACTCGTTCTTGTATGGAATAGATGAGTCATTTTTCAGTGCTTTGACTCGTTCTGGCATGGAATAGATGAGTCATTTTTCAGTGCTTTGACTCGTTCTGGCATGGAATAGATGAATTCTACAATTTTCTCCTGTGGGATCTTGACCCAGGCTGCACACAAAACATCAAGTAGCTCTCCAGGGGTCGCTGGTTTTCTAGAACTTCT
>NW_013668410.1:69013-70579 GCF_000517525.1 Limulus polyphemus | reverse complement strand
TATTTACTTTTGAGATGTCTCTGTATTGTTAATTGAACTTTCTGTAATTAAAAGTAATTTGAGAAACACAAAACTAAGTACAGGGGACGCTGTCTACAGTATGTGGTATTGTGATGTATACGCCCAACCTGAATATTTGATGATTAATTAACAATCAAGATCATGGACTCCGATATCGTTTCCGTGTTAGCTGTTTGCTCAGTTTGATTTATTAATTCCGCATTTGTTTTACTCTATTTATTGACACTAGAATTGGCAACCCTAAGATTTCACTAGAAAATTTTAGAAACATTCAAATACATATTAACTTTTACTTTGCATTGTTAATAGCTCTTTTGTGTTTGATGTTGCTGTCTCGATCCTAGGCAAGTAACAAGTTAAATAACTTTATAGCTTCTCCGAAAAAAAAGATGTTTAAAATGCGTTATTCCATATAGTTCTGTCAGTATTGCATGAATTAAATCTCTAATAGAGAAACGGAGCGGCGATATTAAGTAACCTTCATTCAACTAGCCACTCAAAACAATTCCATGAAAACTATTATATAAGAAATGCAAACTTTGTACGACGATTTTAACACGACCTAGTTCAATAGTTATGTCCCTTTCTTATATGTCTTATTAATGTCACGTTAGATAAAGAGCTCCATAACATCTGACCAAAGCAAGCCGCCTACGTAAATCAGAACTAAAAGTATGCCTGTAATGAATATAACTAATGTGATATACCGGTATAACTAGGAATTTGTGACCTAAAAACTAAGGTACCTTGCAAAAGTATTCACCCCAACAAATAACGTCACATTTTAATGAAATACAAATAATGTAAACACTGTTATGTGGGAAGGAGGTTGAATGTTAGCTGATCAAACTTAACACTGTTATGTGTGAAGGAGGTTGAATGTTAGCTGACCATACTTAACAGTGTTATGTGTGAAGGAGGTTGAATGTTAGCTAATCAAACTTAACACTTGTATGTGTAAAGGAGTTTCGAGTAGATTGTGTAGATTCTAAATATAAAGTCCGATTTGAAAGTTTCGTTATTGCAAGCTCAGACGGCAGCAAAATGTGGAAACTTTGCAAGGGGGTGTGTGAATATCTTTGCAAAGCTCTGTATTTTTGCCTGAATTTTGTCGGGTTAGCATCATCTGGTTATGTAGGTATGGAAATATTAAAACTAATGTTATCAGACTATTTTGAAAGTAATTGGTTAGCTAATCATAAATATGAAAAGCTTTCTTTATGTGGTTTCTCCTTTCCTTAGTCAACTTTATGAAAATTGTAAAAAAAACACGTAAACAGATCAATAGTGTGACCAGTGACAAAGTGATCTTACAGCTTTGTCAACCCTAAAGTTTAAATAAAAGGGGATACATAATCTTGACAGCAAAGAATAATGGCATGAAAATAAAACTTATTCAGAAGATTACAGTAAAAGTATAAATTCTTATATAACGTGCACTTGACTTATAAGATTACAGTAAAAGTATAAATTATTATATAACGTGCACTTGACTTATAAGATTACAGTAAAAGTATAAATTATTATATAACGTGCACTTGACTT
>NW_013668410.1:59089-68168 GCF_000517525.1 Limulus polyphemus | reverse complement strand
ACGTGCACTTGACTCATAAAATTACAGTAAAAGTATAAATTCTTATATAACGTGCACTTGACTTATAACATTACAGTAAAAGTATAAATTCTTATATACGTGCACTTGACTCATAAAATTACAGTAAACGTATAAATTCTTATATAACGTGCACTTGACTTATAAGATTACAGTAAAAGTATATATTATTATATAAAGTGCACTTGACTCATAAGATTACAGTAAAAGTATAAATTCTTATATACGTGCACTTGACTTATAAGATTACAGTAAAAGTATAAATTCTTATATAACGTGCACTTGACTCATATTTAAAGGATTTAACATTTCTTTATTTGTATCATCAATACTAAATATATTTTATAGGTTATAAGGATGCTATTTGTCTACCTACTCAACTGTTTCTGGTGCTGGTTCACTTTTCAAGTTGTGGTGTTGTATCGCCACTTTAAGCCAACCAGCTATGAGGTAGGTGTTTAGTTCAAGTTGTTGTGTGTTGTATCGCCACTTTAAGTCAACCAGCTACGAGGTAAGTGTTTAGTTCAAGCTGTTGTGTTGTATCGCCACTTTAAGTCAACCAGCTATGAGGTAGGTATTTAGTTCAAGTTGTTGTGTTGTATTGCCACTTTAAGTCAACCAGCTATGAGGTAGGTATTTAGTTCAAGTTGTAGTGTGTTGTATCGCCACTTTAAGTCAAACAGCTATGAGGTAAGTGTTTAGTTCAAGCTGTTGTGTTGTATTGCCACTTTAAGTCAACCAGCTACGAGGTTGGTATTTAGTTCAAGTTGTTGTGTTGTATTATCATTTTAAGTCGACCAGTTATGGGTAAGTGTTTAGTTCAAGTTGTTGTGTTGTATCACCACTTTAAGTCAACCAGCTACGAGGTTGGTATTTAGTTCAAGTTGTTGTGTTGTATTATCACTTTAAGTCGACCAGTTATGGGTAAGTGTTTAGTTCAAGTTGTTGTGTTGTATTATAATTTTAAGTCGACCAGTTATGGGTAAGTGTTTAGCTCAAGTTCTTGTGTTATATCACCACTTTAAGTCAACCATCTATGAGGTAGGTATTTAGTTCAAGTTGTTGTGTGTTGTATCGCCACTTTAAGTCAACCAGCTACGAGGTTGGTATTTACTTCAAGTTGTTGTGTTGTATCGTCACTTTAAATCAACCAGCTATGAGGTAGGTGTTAAGTAACAAGATGTATTCACTATATTTAATTAGTATTCTGTCAAAACTATGAAATTTCTCACAAGTGAAAAATGTTTTTGGGGTGTTTTGCTAATAGTAATGTGATTACTGTCAATAATTATTTTATATTTTAATGGGTATGTTTATGTTAGTAAAGACAATATAGATATTTAGACTCAAAGGCAGAATTTACATGAATAGTTAAATAGAGGAACAATTGTATATAAAGCTTATTACGAGAAACTACATTGAAATTCTTGGTTATGTAAAAATAGGTTGAATACCTAATATATACGGGACTGTAAATCTCAGTGTACGAGGATATAGCCAAGAATTGTGTATGTGAAAGTAAACTGTAATTCTACTGTATGAAGTAATTATGGTGTAGGTAAGTATTGTGTATGTGAAATTGAACTGTATATTTTAACTTATGAAGTAAGTAGGGTATAGATAAGCACTGTGTAAGTGAAAATGGACTGTAATTCTTACTGTATGAAGTAATGGGGGTATTGGAAGAGGAATTTCTTTTTTTTTTGTAGGATTTTGGTTAGCTAATGTTTACTTGGGAACATTGATGGTTGTTCTAAATCCGTTAGCTAATGTTTACTTGTGAACACTCATGGTTGTTGTAAATCCGTTAGCTAATGTTTACTTGTGAACCCTCATGGTTGTTCTAAATCAGTTAGCTAATGTTTACTTGCAAACACTCGTGGTTGTTCTAAATCAGTTAGCTAATGTTTACTTGTGAACATTGATGGTTGTTCTAAATCAGAATCTCTGTGATACAAAATGAGCAGATCTCAAACACAACGTTTGTTTACCTTGATATTTGTCCTGTTTGATAAATTATGTGCTGTGTATTTACATCCTTCTGTAAAAAATGTCAGCTGTACATTAAGTAAAAATACTGTATTTAATTCTTAGTTTTTCAATCTTCCACAAGTTACCCAACTGGTACAGACGTGTTTTCTTCGTGGCCCATCTATTCACTTACGCAAATGGAGCTATTAACCCAATCATCTATGGTGCTTGTAGTGAGAGCTTTCGGAAAGGATTTCGCCTGATATTCTCGTGCTTCTATCAGAAAAATCAAGTGACGCCAACGCCCCCTGACAACAAACGTCACAATAATAATCAACCCCAAAGACGTCGGCATAGCCAACTGACTCATCCAAATGAAGAAAGACAGCAACTTGAGCAGATTGAAAATAAACAGAATAAAGAAGGTGAGCACACAATTAATCCGATGAAGATGTCCAACTTGCTGCAGGAGTAAATTAGTTGAGGAGGAGCTAAATGTTACGTTTGTTTGACACTATACTTGAATGAAGGCAACAAAAAATGAAATTTCAAAACTTCTTTTCAATGGCGGTGAAAAATAAAATCTTACGAAACTTGGAAGAAGTTTGTTTATATAAAAACTTGTTATATTCTTTCTACATACAGAAACAAACAGATCTCTCATAAAAGTATTGTTTTATAGAGAATTATCCTATTAAAGTGTCTTTGTACCTCGTGAAATTGACTGCGTAATATATATTCTCAATAGAGTTTTTTCTAGAGGGGTAGTGTGAATAGCTTTAAATTTCCATACGTTAAATGATTGGTTTGGTAACATCTTTCATTATATAGCTTAAAGAACATTAATCTTACAATTATAATAGTATTGGTTCGATACAATGCTCTCTATATAGTCTCAAGAACATTAATCGTTCAGATGATACAACATTGTTTTGGCAACAATGTTGTCTGTGTAGTGTAAAGAACATTAACTTTCAAATGATACAACACTGTTTTGGTAACATGCTGTCTGTGTAGTGTCAAGAAAATTAAAATTTCAGATGATACAACATTATTGTGGTAACAATGCTGTTTATATTGTCTCAAGAACATTAATCTTTCAGATGATACAACATTGTTTTGGCAACAATGTTGTCTGTGTAGTGTAAAGAACATTAACCTTTCAGATGATACAACATTGTTTTGGTAACAATGTTGTCTGTGTAGTGTAAAGAACATTAACCTTTCAGATGATACAACATTGTTTTGGTAACAATGTTGTCTGTGTAGTGTAAAGAACATTAACCTTTCAGATGATACAATATTGTTTTGGTAACAATGTTGTCTGTGTAGTGTCAAGAACATTAACCTTTCAGATGATACAACATTATTGTGGTAACAATGCTGTTTATATAGTCTCAAGAACATTAATCTTTCAGATGATACAACATTGTTTTGGCAACAATGTTGTCTGTGTAGTGTAAAGAACATTAACCTTTCAGATGATACAACATTGTTTTGGTAACAGTGCCGTTTATTTAGTCAGAAATATAGTAACGTTTCAGCTGTCACGGCATTGTTTCGATAACAATGCCACAATGTGGTTAAAACAATAAATTCTCAGCTGCTTCAGTATTTATTCGATAATGGAGTTTCTCTATGTAAGATAAAGAATAGTTATCGTTGTTAGTAACATAGTCTGAAGAATATCAACCTATCATTTGTTAGAGCACTGATTCGTTAAAAGTGACATCTAGATAGTTTGAAAAACATTAACATTTTAGTTGTTATAGAAGTAGTTCAATAACAGTATTGTCTAAAAGTAGTATCTTAGATGTATATATTTAACAAGCAGTGCCCTATGTTTACAGTTTTTATTTTTACAGAATGGTACCTTGTTCAAAAAGCCTTTTAGTATTACGTTACTTATAAAGTATTCTACCAGTACCTTGTTTACAAAGTATCTTATATGTGCCTTAAAATTCGTCTAACAATAATATGTTTATAAAGTGTTCTACCAGTACCTTGTTTATAAATTATTCTACCAGTACCTTCTTTATAAAGTGTTCTACCAGTACCTTGTTTATAAAGTATTCTACCAGTACCTTGTTTATAAAGTATTCTACCAGTACCTTGTTTATAAAGTATTCTACCAGTATCTTCTTTATAAATCATTCTACCAGTATCTTGTTTATAAAGTGTTCTACCAGTACCTTGTTTATAAAGTGTTCTACCAGTACCTTGTTTATAAAGTATTCTACCAGTACCTTGTTTATAAAGTGTTCTACCAGTACCTTGTTTATAAAGTGTTCTAGCAGTACTTTGTTTTTCTCGTTGTATCTTGTTTATAAAGTATTCTAGCAGTACCTTGTTTATAAAGTATTCTAGCAGTATCTTGTTTATAAAGTGTTCTACCAGTACCTTGTTTATAAAGTATTCTACCAGTACCTTGTTTATAAAGTGTTCTACCAGTATCTTGTTTATAAAGTATTCTAGCAGTATTTTGTTTATAAAGTAGTCTAGCAGTATCTTGTTTATAAAGTATTCTAGCAGTATCTTGTTTATAAAGTAGTCTAGCAGTATCTTGTTTATAAAGTATTCTAGCAGTATACTGTTTTTCTAGTTGTACCTTGTTTATTAAGTTTTCTAACAGCATCTTGTTAACTAGTTTATCAAATATTTAGTGCGATATATACCTGGTCCTTACTGGTGTTATTTTTCAAGCCAACCAATAGATATATATATCTATTATAAGGAAGAACTCTGCCCAAGTGTCCTCTGCTGAATTGTCTGACATTTCCTTTCCTGATTAAAATGTTTCCATTTTTTAGTTGATGATCCAGTGATTAACTTTGTTCCAAACTCCAGTTCCGCTCTTCATATTCCTTTTCCGCCAATAAAAAGAAAATAAAAGTAAGAAGAATCATGCTCTGCACTATGTAGAAGTGGGTGCATTATAAGTGCGACAGTCAAATCCTAAAAGTTGGTAAAAGATGGTGTTAACTATCTCCTTCCTCTCTAATCGATCATTTCAAAATTAGGGATGAATACACCTGATGTAGCTGTGCATGAAATCCAAAACAAACAAACGTTAGTTAAAAAAATATTTGTGTTCTGGATATTTTACAAACGTGATGTGAAATTATTTAATTATTCTTATTCCTTTACATTTTAAAGATCGTGTGGTTTTGCAATTTCGTTTTGTAAAACTTTGTGCAAACTGAAATTTAATATAATTTATTGTAGTTTTTATTAAAATGTTTTTTTTTTGTTTGAAGTTAAGCACAAAGCTACACAAAGGGCTATCTGTGCTCTGGCTATTACGGGTATCGAATCCCGGTTTCTAGCATTATAAGTCCGCAGACATTCCGCTGTGATACTGGGGGGGGGGAGCTATGAAAATGCAAAACATGTATATGCTTACAGAATACGAGCTCAACAAACAAGAATTAAAACCAACGTATATATATAATTTAATTTTTATTTTTATCAATTTATGGGAAAATATTAATGATTAGAAGCACGAATTGACGATTTTGTTTCATAAACCGGTGGATCAGCGGTAAGTTTACGGACTTCAAACGCTAAAATCCGGGGTTCTGTTCCACACAGTCGACAGGTCACAGGTAACCGATTGTGTAGAAACAAACCAACATCTTTAGAAATCACCATAGCTGGTCATGAACTATCGTTTGAGTTAATATTTTATCCTTATATATTAGATACTTAGAAGATGTTAGGAATCAGAAACAAGTGAAATTATAAATAATGAATTATAAACCAAGTTCGTTAAGAAAGTTATTAAGAAATTATCAATAAAAAAACCTATGAGGCCAAACAGTATCCTTATCAAAGTGTTTCCAGTAAATGCTTGCACTAATAACTAATTTTAAGATTACCAACATCGTTTTTTCTGACTAATTAAACAGTAACGTATAAGTGAAATACCTTATTCAAAAGAGATTGGAGTAATGTCTAAAATTCTGAAAATAAAACATATATTTATATATAATCTAGCGTTTGCATTTATTACTTGGAATTCTGAAAATACGAGTCTGAAAATTAAAATAAATAAACGTTCTGCTTGTAAAACACTTAATGTATCTTCTTTCTTATTGTTGACTTGAAAGCGAAGAGACTTCTTTGTGTATAAGCAGCATTATTCATAATATTTAATCAGATTTATAATTGTATATAATAGCAGTTACTCTAGCTTTTGGAATTTATATTATTGATTCAAGATTTTAAAGCATGTTTTTCCTCATTGCTTTTATAATCATTTTAATTTGATAAAATATATTCTAAGCTACCTTACGTTCCTATCGTTATTTGATAACCTGTATCCCTCTTAATAAGTCACATATCTTGTTGATACTCTTATCAATAATATCTGTACTGTAACAAAAAAGAGTTATAGTACTAAGGTTCTCCTGTTGACACTCATATCAATAACTCCAGTACTGAAACCTTAAAAAGGGGTTGTAATAAAATTGTCCGTCTGTACTCATATTAGTAACACCAGTGCTGAAACCTTAAAAAGGGGTTGTACTAAAATTGTCTGTCTGTACTCATGTCAGTAACTCTAGTGCTGAAACCTTAAAAAGGGGTTGTAATAAAATTGTCCGTCTGTACTCATATTAGTAACACCAATGCTGAAACCTTAAAAAGGGGTTGTACTAAAATGTCCGTCTGTACTCATATCAGTAACTCCAGTGCTGAAACCTTAAAAAGAAGTTGTACTAAGATTGTCCGTCTGTACTCACATCAGTAACTCTAGTGTTGAAACCTTAAAAAGAAGTTGTACTAAGCTTGTCCGTCTGTACTCACATCAGTAACTCCAGTGCTGAAACCTTAAAAAGAAGTTGTACTAAAATTGTCCGTCTGTACTCACATCAGTAACTTCAGTGCTGAAACCTTAAAAAGAAGTTGTACTAAAATTGTCCGTCTGAACATAATATAATATTTCTTTCTCCCAAAGAGATAAGATCTTGTATTGATTGAAATCTTAATCAATGAGGTTTTTTAAAGATAATAACGCTAATAAGTCTTCCCAAAGAGCTAATGATAATTTTTGATTGAAACCTAAATCATAAAGGTTTCAGCAAAGAAGTAACGGCAATAAGGGTTTCCAAAGAGCTAATAATCATTTAGCGATTGAAACTTAAATCGTCAAAGTTTCAGCAGGGAGTAAACAGCACTAAAGACATCCAAAGAGCAATAAAACCATGATTCTTCTTCCTCACATGATGAGGAAACAACAAAATATTGGCTTTACTTTGGAATGCCTAATGTTGTCTAAAGTGTGATTTTTAAGATTACATGCCTTTATCGTGGTATTTTTATGTTATTACACTAGTACATACATAACCTAAAAAGTCTTATGGTTATTTGTGAGTCATCAAGTCCACTTCTAGAATTAACTTAATTAATGCTTTAATATTAAAAAAGCTGTCTAGCTGATGTTGAGTTTTAAAATGTTTGTTTTTTACTCAGAACGGATCAATCTGTTATGTAGAAACTTTTAGATATAAAAACAACAAACATTCAACACAAAATGTCAAATTTAAAGAATTATTATTTACTTCATACTACTCTGTTCCACTATTCACTTGTTTTGAACGTAAATAAAAACAATTAAGTAACCAATGCAACAAAATCAGGCCTTCATAAATGAAATATTGATATCATTAGCACATGTATGTAGTTTATTAACAACATAAATATTCGATATTGTTTAATTATAAAAGAGAAATTTAAAGCAAGTCCTCAGATTATATAGTTTTAGCCCTTATTTCGATACTGTTTAATTATAAAAGAGAAATTTAAATCAAGTTCTCAGATGATATAGTTTTAGCCCTTATTTCGATATTGTTTAATTATAAAAGAGAAATTTAAAGCAAGTCGTCAGATGATATAGTTTTTTAGCCCTTATTTCGATATTGTTTAATTATAAAAGAGAAATTTAAAGCAAGTTCTCAGATGATATAGTTTTTAGCCCTTATTTCGATATTGTTTAATTATAAAAGAGAAATTTAAAGCAAGTCTTCAGATATTCCATATTGTGTATGTGTTCTCTGTCAGACTTGATAAATTGTTCTAACCTCTGGAAGGAACTAAATTAGAAACGTTATCTCATCGTTCTAAGTCTCCAAATCGAAGGTTTGATAACTTTATTCTGTTGAATGTCATGTAAAATAATCTATCTTCAGTGGACTCTTTTAGACTCAACTGGCCTCGTGTTCTTCTTATTACAAGGAAAGCACATCAGTGTCAGATATTTTCGGAAGTCACTTTCACAGGGAAAGGAGATCTACTAAGTACATGTCTTCGTTTAATGTTCAGATCGAAGTGGAGAACATATATGATTAGCTCATCTGTTTTAACGTTTAGTACCATAACATTTTTTTTTGTTTCAACTGGTGCTGAACAGAGAAGGTTTGTAGTTTATCAAAATGTAAATTTTTATGACCCATTTATTGTCATTATTTATCTTATTGAATGCTACAAAATTGGCCTTTTTATATTATTTAAATCTTATTCTTGTAGTTGGTGTATTAAAAACCAGTGGCTTTAAACGCCTTTTAAACTAATTATTAGTTACATATTGTGGTTACATTATTTTTAAACTAGTAATTATAATAGTTCACCTAAAAGGGTTGAGTATGTTATCGTACAACAGTATTAGAGGTTCACCACGTAGCTACAGTCCACATCGCCACGTCCGTTCATACTCTACCTAATGTCTGAGTATCTTAAGAATTAGAAATGTCTCCCCGTTTGACTTTCACACAAATAACCTATCTAGTGTGTATTTCAACAACCCATAGGTGGTGGGTCCGGTGACTTCACTGGTATGTCTCTTATCTATTCGTAAAACAAATTTTCTCTTGTGTATTCACAAAAAACAACAGTTTATAACAGATCTTCTCTTGTTTATTCATAAAAACAACAGTTTATAACAGATCTTCTCTTGTTAATTCATAAAAACAACAGTTTATAACAGATCATATCTTATTTATTCATAAAAACAACAGTTTATAACAGATCTTCTCTTGTTTATTCATAAAAACAACAGTTTATAACAGATCTTCTCTTGTTTATTCACAAAAAC
>NW_013668410.1:55436-58089 GCF_000517525.1 Limulus polyphemus | reverse complement strand
AAAATAAGCACATTTAATATTCGCGCTATAATTAAACTATCTCTCATAAGACTCATATTAAACTTAAACAGTCACGTATATCTAACATTAATCCTCTCATAAGACTCATATTAAACTTAAACAAAGTTTAATTATAGCGCGAATGTTAAATGTGCTTATTCTAGAAAGAAGAGATAGTTTAATTATAGCGCGAATATTAAATGTGCTTATTCTAGAAGAGATTGTTTAAGTTTAATATGAGTCTTATGAGAGGATTAATGTTAGATATACGTGACTGTTTAAGTTTAATATGAGTCTTATGAGAGATAGTTTAATTATAGCGCGAATATTAAATGTGCTTATTTTGTCACGTATATCTAACATTTTATTCATAAAAACAACAGTTTATAACAGATATTTTTTTCTTTCAACTACGAAAAGCTATTTATAAAACACATAACTGACTCCATTGTTCCACCTACATTCATCGTGGATCAAAGTTCTCTCTAAGAACCATGTTCCCATAGTTACACGAATTAAAGGATATTCTTGGATGTGTAGGTAAGTGAATTGATAGACACATTTTTAAACACCAACCACTACATGTAACACAGTATTACTAAAGAACAAGAGGTCAGCACTGAACAGTTTGATAAAAGTTACCTAATTATGCTATTACGTTTTTTAAGGATAGACGTTACGTCAGAATGGGTTTAAAACGTTCTGGGTTAGTCAACAATGTGTAATGATTACACTCAAGAACTGGATTTCTGTATGTGCGAATTGTAGAAAACATTCTGGATAAGAAAGTCATATTTTCTTGCTGTTGAGCATCTAAATGTAGGGTTGTTTGTAGTTGAATGTGTGCCTAATATTTAGCAGACAACCTTAAACTCCTTCTGTATCATGCATTTCCTTAGTTGACTTCATACCTAAGAACAAGACTTTTCAAAGAGTAGTGATGATGATGATTGTGTGAAAGTAAGTGTGAACCACATAGTAGTTAAGGTTGTGCAGGGAAAACGTGACCTAGATCTGAGATCTGCAGTAGCCTCTATCGTGTAGAAAATTACCTTTTCTTGGTGATAATTCATATTTAAAGACGCAGTAGACGTTTTTATGCTAATTAATTACTCATTTCGTTGAGTTATGGCTTAGCTGTAATAATTTAGAAGATTATTTTAAATGTACAGTGCTCTCATGGCTATCACGATGATTCTTTAAGTATGTTACAATCTCTCACATTTCACTAGTTGTTTTTATTTTATTTTAATGTAATTTCTATCTGTTTAAGGTCAGGTGGTGGTTGAGGTTTTTAAATCTAATAATTGTATCTAGATTACGTCTAATTTGCAGTGTTAGTTTTATTATAGTAAAAGTATTTATCTTTAATGTTTTAGATAATTATAATAACATTTCAGTCACGCTTTAACCATGATTCACATTATTATAATTATTTTTATATGAAAACACAGATCTTGCAACAGCTGTGTATTTATGTATTAGTTTGTTTGTTTGTCTATAGGCTACATTTCCAGAACAAATGTAGTCAATCCAATTTTACAAAGAGTTTAACCCTTGGGGATTTGATCCAACCAGTAAGATATGTCGTTGCGCGCGTGTCTTTAAGCTGATTCAACTAAACTAAAAACTGTAGGATGGTATGTAATAGCTTCTTTAAAACCCAAAATATGAGAAAATGTACAAAGCCAGTTGATATACACTGAAACTGGATTTTATAGAATGTATCTTGAATATATATGGAATATGCAATGAGTGTAACAAAACTGTCGGTTAAAGAATTTTATAGGAAGTTTAACAATAATTATACTGTAGTAAAAGCACTAATTTTCAGCACAGAAAATACTCATTTTTAGTTAAAAGCGTTGTGTAAATTTTTTAAATTCCTAAATACTTTGTTTGTTAATCGACTGTATCAGAATAGATATAATATAACCAATCTTTGTGATTATATTGACCATCATCTGAAGGTTAAAAGTTTCCTTTATACGTTACTTCCAGAACTATGTTTCTTTGAATGAAATAATAACACACTCATGTACGCAATCAATATATCTTATCCTGTGAAGTATAAAATAAAACGTGACTTTTCCTTCTAATTATCTCACGAACGCAGATCTTGTATAGTTTGGAGACTACAAAGAGACAAGCCTTGTTTTTCACTAATTTGGGGATGAGATTTGGAGGCCTGTTGCGCCCTAGATGCTTTCCTTTGCCAAGTTTTATCCTCTCATGGAGATATCCTGAAGACGTTCTTCTTCGAACTGTTGTGTCATTTACCGTTATATTCTCGGAAAGGATTAATGTTAGATATACGTGACTGTTTAAGTTTAATATGAGTATTATGAGAGGATTCACAAGAGATGATCTGTAATAAACTGTTGTTTTTATGAATAAACAAATGATGATCTGTTATAAACTGTTGTTTTTATGAATAAACAAGAGATGATCTGTAAGAAACTGTTGTTTTTATGAATAAACAAGAGAAGATCTGTTATAAACTGTTGTTTTTATGAATAAACAAGAGAAGATCTGTAAAAAACTGTTGTTTTTATGAATAAACAAGAGAAGATCTGTTATAAACTGTTGTTTTTGTGAATAAACAAGAGAAGATCTGTTATAAACTGTTGTTTTTATGAATAAACAAGAGATG
>NW_013668410.1:52582-54506 GCF_000517525.1 Limulus polyphemus | reverse complement strand
GTGCTTATTCTAGAAGAGATAGTTTAATTATAGCGCGAATGTTAAATGTGCTTATTCTAGAAGAGATAGTTTAATTATAGCGCGAATATTAAATGTGCTTATTCTAGAAGAGATAGTTTAATTATAGCGCGAATATTAAATGTGCTTATTCTAGAAGAGATAGTTTATCGTAGGTTTGTTTTATTAAATGTCTTCAAATCGTACGTTGTGTAGTTCAGTTGTTGTGAATTGGCGATTGTTGTATTATTGCGTCATGTTACTAGAATCTTCTAAGTGTTTCTCGCTGTTTTAATTGAGTATTATTGCATCATAATATCTTGTAGTGTGTATAAAGTTCTAATTCTTTGTAGGCTATAAATACACGTTCAAAATGCAGCTAGAGTTAAGTTAGTTAGAGTTATATAGTTAGCTAGCTAGATCTAAAGTGCATGATTGTGAGTGTATAGTAGTAATTTTTAAAGTGAAATTGTCACAGATTGTATTGCAATAACAGAATAGCGAAGAAGAATTTGCCTTGTCAATTGTGTTCTAAAGTAACTGAACCAGCCTCTGTGGACTTTGACAAAAAGAGACAATTAGTTAAAGCTATGAATACAACTGTGAAAACCAACAGTGTAACTAACATTTGTATATACGTTTTATTAATTTGGACGGTGTTCTGTTAGTTTATTGTTGAAATTTATCGTGAACAAGTCACAGACATCTACTGTAAAAAATTTGGCACCTACCTAAATCCTGATAGTTAATGAAATACTTTAATCATAAGAAAACACTGAGCTGTCCGTGGTTGGGAAATTGCTATGAACCAAATATACAAATGCTAAGCATGTCACTCGTGCCCCAGTCAAATCGTTCATACAATGTGGGTTAACCATATGTATTATCTGCCATAAAATAAAAAATATTTAATGAAACATTATGTTATAACTATCTACTACTTTCTCACTTTTCTGTCTCTACATCTAATCAGTTGTTTGTGCAATAAACAATCTTGCCATAATAAACAAATAAAAAGTATAACAATTAAAAATGAATTTTACCTACAACAGAAAAACCTTACCTTCTTTAAAAAATGTTAATTTTAAATGCTAGGAAAACACATAGGTTAAAAAATCAACTAAAAACAAAATTAAGAAACCTTATAGGGGCAAAGAGTTACATGCTATAAAACGAATGTTTGTTACCTGCTATGACATCTGTTCCACACTGTAAAACAGATAAAAAACAGTAATAAAATACCAGTATTTACTAATGAATAGATGATTCAGATAACCCGACTAGCTTCTCAAGTGACAAAGTAAAATTCTAATCAGCCCAGAAAGGTCAAGGTTCACTAACGGCAGTTCAATGCAAAAACTAATTTGAAAAATCAGCTTCTAAATAGGGTCGAGTTCACGTCCTGTTTTCTTTATTTGTAAATACTTTTAATTACATAAACATCAGTACAATACTCCTTGTGGAGTATGTAAACCTAAACCTCAGTACAATACTCCTTGAGGGGTATGTAAACATAAACCTCAGTACAATACTTCTTGAAGGGTATGTAAACATAAACCTCAGTACAATACTTCTTGAAGGGTATGTAAATATAAACCTCAGTACAATACGCCTTGAAGGGTATGTAAACATAAACCTCAGTACAATACGGCCTTGTAGGGTATGTAAACATAAACCTCAGTACAATACTCCTTGAACGGTATGTAAACATAAACCTCAGTACAATACTCCTTGAGAGGTATGTAAACATAAACCTCAGTACAATACTCCTTGAAGAATATAAACATAAACCTCAGTACAATACTCCTTGAGAGGTATGTAAACATAAACCTCAGTACAATACTCCTTGAACGGTATGTAAACATAAACCTCAGTACAATACTCCTTGAACGGTATGTAAACATAAACCTCGGTACAATACTCCTTG
>NW_013668410.1:50016-51734 GCF_000517525.1 Limulus polyphemus | reverse complement strand
CGGTATGTAAACATAAACCTCAGTACAATACTCCTTGAGAGGTGTGTAAACATAAACCTCAGTACAATACTCCTTGAGAGGTATGTAAACATAAACCTCAGTACAATGTTCCTTGAAGAATATATAAACATAAACCTCAGTACAATACTCCTTGAGAGGTATGTAAACATAAACCTCAGTACAATACTCCTTGAAGAATATATAAACATAAACCTCAGTACAATACTCCTTGAGAGGTGTGTAAACATAAACCTCAGTACAATATTTTATGCGGATTGAATAAACTTTAGCATCATAGTCCGCGAATGTTGTATAAAGGTCAGTACGATATCCTTTAAAGGTCCTATAAGTGCTGGAATTACTTTTCGTGAATTGTGTACTACGTACGAGAAATATAGGTGGTTCTTAGAACAATATTTTGTATGTTTTTACAGCGTGAGAATACATTTCAATTCTTAAAAATTCATTATCAAAACTAAAATTATATACGATACTTAAAAAATTGATATTTAAATCTTACTAGAGCATCCTGGAATTGGATCCAACGGCAAAAAAATTGATTCTTTTTTATTTTGAGTACATTTTTCCTCAAAATTCTCTGATTCGTTGTTTTCCTTTCCAAAGAAATTCCGTAGCGATGACAACAGTTTTTCTTTCAAGTTAAACATGACTGCTGCTACTGTCACCAAAATGGCTCCAATTACAGAAGTCATAGCTGGTATACCTCCAAGGAAAGCCACTTCAAATATATAAGCTGCAACTATTTCTAAAGTAAGAAAAACGGTTACGTGGCTTGCTGCTATTAAATATGTTGCCTGGTATATGCTAAATTGATAACACACAGAGAGGAACAGAAAAGCTAACGTCATTGTCGACTCAGTTCCACAAGGAGGAAAGAAAAATTCGTTGAAGAACCAAGCACAAATAAAGCCACTGAATGCCCCGGCAGGACCTCTCCAGACTTGGTTCGAAGTCCAAGGGACATCGCGGACCATCTGAAGCATGGAAATACTAATTGCATCAAAGACTCCTCCAAGAATTGCAAATACAATTCCAGTTATCTTTTTCTTCTCGGCGTAATTACTTAAATCGAAAACACCACTTACGACTGATGGAGCTAAGACAAGGAATATTCCAGTAAAGTCTAGACACACCAAGGTAATTTCCCATATTCCACAAGGTTCTCGGTATACAAGGCGTCCAAAGATCAAGCTGTACACAGGAAGAGAGTAGTACAGTACAGATGCTTCTCCGAGAGGAATGCATGTGAAGGAAATGAACCGAGCTACGTCACCGAACGTTCCCAAAAGAGATCGAAAAACTATTAATGCCATTTTCTTCTTGGGAAAGGTAACAGGTTCTCTTCTGTATATCAGAAACGGCAGTGCAGTGATACTTGGTCCTAGTGCAACTATTCCGGACATCACGGTGGGTGAGATTCCTTCCGTAGTGTTAAGAAGTAGTCCATTTACAGCTGCCATTACTGCTGTGAAGACTGCCAGAACTATTCCAAGCCACTTTTTTAACGTAGTGCTAATGCGTGGTAAGGAAGCTTCTCCATTTCCCAACTTTAATGGAGAACGTTTATCTTCATCTCCCAACTTTAATGGAGAACGTTTATCTTCATCTCCCAGCTTTAGTTGATAACTTCTATCTCCATCTCCCAGCTTTAGTTGATAACTTCTATCTCCATCTCCCAACTTTAGTGGAGAATGTTT
>NW_013668410.1:46204-49796 GCF_000517525.1 Limulus polyphemus | reverse complement strand
TCTATCCCCATCTCCCAGCTTTAGTGGAGAATGTTTATCTCCATCTCCCAACTTTAATGGAGAACGTTTATCTCCATCTTCCAGCTTTAGTTGATAACTTCTATCTCCATCTCCCAGCTTTAGTTGATAACTTCTATCTCCATCTCCCAACTTTAGTGGAGAACGTTTATCTCCATCTCCCAACTTTAATGGAGAACGTTTATCTTCATCTCCCAACTTTAATGGAGAACGTTTATCTTCATCTCCCAGCTTTAGTTGATAACTTCTATCCCCATCTCCCAGCTTTAGTGGAGAATGTTTATCTCCATCTCCCAACTTTAATGGAGAACGTTTATCTCCATCTTCCCAGCTTTAGTTGATAACTTCTATCTCCATCTTCTAACTTGTTACTAACAGACATTGAGACTTGTAGCAACTCGTATGATACGATCACGTTTACTAAAAATCTATGCAGTATGTGATCCAGTCGTGTCTTTATCTGGTTTCCAGTCTACACGAGTTCTATCCGAAATGTAGGTAGCGTAGCAGTTTTGCTGTGGTGAATATCAAAAGTTTAACTTTTTTGAAACCAACGTACAATATAAATTACATAAGCTTACATATAATATGTTTAATTCATTTAATGTTTTCTATAGCTTGAAGCAAATTCAATGTTTCGAAAGATCTGTTTAGTGGAAGGACACAGGGCGATTCACTCACTGTACAGAGTGAAACTGGGACACCTCGAATAAATACCAGATCATCTTAACCATACCGTAGCTCCGCCTACATGTAATCTATAATATATTCTGTTTTTTATGTTTGTTTGTTGTTTTTTCTACAGTTACATTTCTTAGCCATAATTTCAAACAAAATAACCTAGTTTATAAACTATGGAACGGACCAAAGCACGTGGATACTGCTAATATTTCATTAACTAATATATATATGCTCCCTGATAGTTCATCGGTAAGTCCGAGGGCATATATATAGGGTTTCTATGCTTGCGGCGGGCATTGCGCGGATAGCCCATTGTGTGACTTTGTGCTTAACTACAAACAAACTAAACTAATAACGCTAAAAATCGGGTTTCTGTTTGTTTGAAGTTAAACACAAAGCAACACAATGAGCTATCTGTGCTCTGCTTACCACGAGTATCGAAACCCGGATTCTAGCGTTGTAAGTCCGCAGACATACCGCTGTGCCACTGGGGGGAAATCGGGTTTCTATACTAGCGGTGGGCACAGTACAGTTGCCCACTGCGTAGCTTTACGCTTAGCAACAAATAAAACTAATTTATGTAATGTATGAAGAACCGATAAAAGTACAGAGTCTCAAGCGCCCTGTGGTGCAACAACTCTGTCACTCTTGTGTTCATATTTATAATTACATAATCTATTTTGATAGCTCAGGTAAATGTCTTATTCTCTGCAGCGTTATAAGTATTGTAATTAGAAGAAAATCCAATAATATACATCCAAAATTTTGTGAACCACGAATAGTTAATCTGGCTCAAAATTATTGTTGAACTACTTATTTATAGATTTACTAGCCAAAATATTTTAAAAATACGTGAATCTAAGACGCTGGGATACTAGTCAATAAAGTCGTAAATTTGCATATTTTACCTGAATTTATCTAACAGGAATTAACAAGATTACATGTGGGGCAATAAACCACAGTTAACTTTGTTTAATACTGGTAGATGTAATGCTTAATATTAAACGTGAACTTAAACGTTAATTCTCAGAGAAATGAACCTGTTAGTTTCAAACAAGAATTAACATCAGTTATACAAATATCTACCTTATCGTCATACTTAAGTAACTGATTCATGGAGGGACTTTGAAGCGCTGCCTAAAGCATGATGAAAGACTGATATATTATCTGATAACAAGTAAGATATGAGCAAGCTATACGTACTTGTGAGATCACTGATGTGACTGAGTTGTAAAATCATTACTGCAGTTACTACCAAGGACCCCTGGGACAATGTAATTTTAATATCATTACTACAGTTATTACCAAGGACCCCTGGGACAATGTAATTTTAATATCATTACTACAGTTATTACCAAGAACCCCTGGAACAATGTATTTATAAAATCATTGCTACAGTTATTACCAAGGACCCCTGGAACAATGTATTTTTAATATCATTACTACAGTTACTACCAAGGACCCCTGGAACAATGTATTTATAAATCATTGCTACAGTTATTACCAAGGACCCCTGGAACAATGTATTTATAAAATCATTACTACAGTTACTACCAAGGACCCCTGGGACAATGTATTTTAATGCTTTTTGCTATTCCTGTGATCAGTGCAACTGTGGCAGCTCCAGCAGCTGGCCTCTCATGTCTTCTCCTTCAGGATATACCAAGATGCAAACACTGCCAAAGTAGTGGTGCCACGAAAAATACATTGTCTCAGGGGTGCTTGGTAGTAACTGTAGTAATGATATTATCTGATAAAGTATTGTTATTTTATCGAGGAAAGTAATATATATAGGTGCATGAGATATTAAGTTTTATATTTTATCAAATGAGTAAATTATAATTATTACTGCAGTTATTCAGACAGATGATAGATAGGTATTGTAGATTTTTATCTAAAAAACATTCTAAAACTCAATTAACTATTTACTTCCAGAACACAATTAGTCTTGTATCTTAATAGTTTTAATCTACATAAATCTTAACCATAGACGTGAATGTTAAACTAATTTTAGAAATATAGTCTAACTAAACGTATCCTACATTAATCTAGTTAGGGCTAACAAGACTTGCTTTGTATAATGATGCACGGAATACACGACACCATACAGCATAGTAAACACGTAAAAGAATTGTCTATAGCCTCAATTAACCTCAAAGTTAGGTTAGAGGCACCTGAGCATACACTTCTGATTTGCCTTACAAAGCATATATAAAGTGACCAAGTATTTGTTGTTTTGTTGTCATAGAAACAGCACAGTTTACAATCCAGTATATTGTAGTCGCGTTGTCATAGGAACATTACTTAGGGTTTTATGTTTTCAAGCATTCTGCAAGTAAACTGTGCAAGATCTTAGTTGAAACATAGATAGTTAAATGAAATATTATATATATAACTTTAATAATGGGTTTTTTAAAACAGAATTTCAATAGACTTACTTTTACTACATCAAAAATGCATTCGTTTCACTTTTAAAATGGCAAGCTTATTTACGTTACACCAAACAAAAATACGAAACCTGTACCTGGAGCATTACCGAAAGGTGGGGCTTTCTTCAACGGGGGGTAAACTACTAAATCAAAAAAATATTTGTTTCTCTCTACAAACTGAGAAAACGTTTAGACAGTTGAAACTTTTTTTTTTCTGCGGCATTAAACTAGCTTTATCTACCAGTAGGCCAACGGTAAACTTCGTTGTTCGATCCCTGTTGTGTAGGTTTGTACTAAAACAAACTTTTAATTTAAAGACTTTTTAAGTTATGCTAAAAAAACAGTATATGTAATTTTACTAAAATTTAGTTTTTGGGGTTATATCACCGTGGTAACTCATAAAAAAATGGCATTTGTTGTTATATATAAAACAACATTTGGAAATACATAAAACAGCATTGAAT
>NW_013668410.1:41514-45867 GCF_000517525.1 Limulus polyphemus | reverse complement strand
AAAAAAACACGTAGGTTCAAAAAATTTTGATAGAAATAAAAAAAACCCTATAACCCGAGCGCTTTCGAAAGGTAGACCTTTCTTCTTCAGGGGCAAACTGAAGAACAAAGGTCCACTTTTCGAAACCGCTCGGGTTATAGGGTTTTATTTATTTCTATCAAGACTTCTTGAACCTACGTGTTTTTCTAGCATCGTAAATAAAATATCATTTTCAGTTTCGCCTTTAATCATAGTTGTCAGTTATATAAAAATCATGCATTTTAGTATCTTACAGCTAAGTTTCTGTCAAATTATGAATAGCGTGAGAAAAAAAATAGGACGTCAACTTTGTGAACTTACAAAATGCTTCTTCAGTGACTTCATTAGGAGAACATTTCTAACCCCTACTTGTTAATCAGAATGAAGTGGGGTCTTGATCTTGTTACATGGGTTTCATTTTTTAATGCTGTCAACTTATACGTTTATACAACCTCTACTAATAGGAAAAGACTTAAGAGACATTGTTTCATGGTTTGTCTTGAAATGTGAGACTCGACCAAGTACACTGTGACGACCTTGGTCGGTAATGGCAGTAAACCCATCTGTTTTGATGTAGTTTTAAATACTTGTAATAAATATGCTCTCTGAAGATAACATTTCTATAGATGATAAGAAGCATGATTCAGAGCAAGTGTTTGTTTATTTTTTTAAAAACGAACAGGTTATTAAACGTAAATGTAATCAAATTAAAACGGTAATTGTTAAGAATCATAATCTCAGGCCTTTATAACCAGTTTCGGTTCCGTAGTTACCGCAAAAAAAAAAAATCCCTCTCCATACTTTGAGGCTGTAAGTACATAATAAGAGTAGCGGTCAGTTCTATTACTTCACTCGAAGAACTGGCGGTGAGTGATTTTGACAAGCTAATTTCTTTCTAGTTTATCAACTTAAAATTAGGGATTGCCCCTGAGTAGATTTACGCGAAAATAAATGAAGACAAATCTTTATAGATATCTAGACTTCACATTTATTAATATCAAATGAAAACTTAGAAAATGAGACGAGAATATAATGTTATAAATTTGTAACTATTTTTCCAACCAGCGCATCTCGAGCATACCAGTTATTTTTAGTAAACAAATTTAATGTAAAATGTTGTTTGACGTAACTGCGAAACAAAATGATATGTTACTAACATACATCAAAGTTGTGTTAATTATGTTAAAATGATAGGTGGACCTTTTTTCTTCGGGAGAAAACTGGTGTAACTGGATGAGTGATGTATAAAAAAAATAGTTGAAGGTCACTTGGGTTTCCAGGAAGCGTTTTTGTATAATTTTCAATGTACTGTTGTAAGTGTGTCTCATATCCGGTGCAATACGGCCGGAACCGAGAGCATTATGTTAACCCTTTCGAGACAGGTCATGGGTGAAAGGCCATGTCATCTCGTGTGTTGACTCGCATTCAAAATTTTTTGAACTACTATTTCATGAATTCATGAATATAAAATAAAAGCCTCTTATCTTTTCAATTTGCTAAGATATTGCTCATGTAATAAATCAAACACAGTGGCACCCCGCCCACCTCTTTCCATTTTTGGAAACACTCCCTTATATACACTTACTTCTATATATGATATCAATAAGCCATTTTAACGGACTTGGAGCCAAATCTGTTGTCTTTTTGAACCAATATTTCAACGAGGTAGGGTGTGTCTTTAGTCTGCTCGAAATTTCATTTTTTTATACTAAAATATATCTTAGTTACTAAGCTTGATAAATTATAGTGTAATTCTATGGTATTAATGTAATAACTTATTATTTTTTGGTTATTCAAATGTATAAACCCAAAAAAAATATTTTGTTTCATATCCTCCACATACAAAATTTTTAAAGGCTTAACAACCCACGTCAAGCAGTAACCGAGTACAAAGGTCATAACTAGAAGAAATAATTGTTTGCTTTACTTCTTTAGTTACTGTTCTATGTTTTAGGAAAAATATGTTTAAGAACTCAATTAAAAATAGCAATAATCTATATACATATATAATGTATAATAATTGAAATGTGACTGTATTTTACAAAATACTAGTCCACTAAAACACAGCCAAGACAAGTTACCAAAGGTCCGTTTTATGTTATTTGATACGGTAACATGAGTGCACGTGAGCCGCGTCATTGTAACTTCTGTATTATTAGCCAGGTATGGCTGAAAGGTCAAAGAATAGAAATATTAAATATATATAAATGTATAATATTATGAGCATTTACACTACATGGAAAAAATAGATAAATAAAAATTATTTCAGGATCTAGATTTATTCCACTAGGTTGAACAGTATTTATATTAACAACCCAGTTAGCTTCTTTTATCTCTCTATCAGCTTTAGTTTTAAAATCGGTTTCAATGCCGATTAGAGTAACATCGGGAATAGAATGACCGGGTTGTTTGAAGTTGAACAACAGAAATATCTTTATCAGTGTTAATAGAAGATTTATGGTTATTGAAACGTTCTCTAAGAGTTGTTTGTGTATGTCCTACATTTTTCACACTGTATAAGGTAAGTGGTATTCTGTGGGCCACAAGTAATTTCTTTAAAAATTCTGGTAATGTTTGTCAGAAAAGGTCAGTAGTTTTTATGAACTTGTTTGAAAACGAGCTGTATTACATGGATCACAACCATTCTTTGGTGGGATGTAATTCACTTTCGCAGGAACAAGGATTCCTTTTAAACGTCTGCTTTTCTAGAAGGAGACAACAGGAACTTCAGGAAGTATCTGTTTAAAGCGATCATTAAGTTGTAGGAGATAAAAATGTTTTATTGAGAATGCGCGAAACGTTTCTGAGTTTAAAGTGATAACAAGAACAATTATATTTGAAACTTTATTATTACTTTAGTATTGCTCTGTTTTAGGATATTTTCTAGCTGATTATTGTTGGTTTTTCAATCTGTCTGTTGATTTCGGTATCTTTATACCCTATTAGTACCCTTTTTTTTTTTTAGATCCTTGGTGTGTTTCTGTAATCTGTTTCATTTGAAAAGATTTTCTTTATTCTGAGAGCTTGACTGTAGGTAATGTTTCATTTAGTGTGAGAGGGGTGACAACTTTTATAGTGAAGGTATTGTGGTCTGTCTGTAGTGACGTCAAGAAAGTTATCTGGGTAGGAGAGTAATTACAGGTAAACTTGATTGTTTTGTGAAAGGAGTTTGTATGTGAGATAAATTCTTTAAGTGATTTAAGACCGGCTGTCCAAATGAAAAATATGTCGTCTATGTAACGTTTCCATGTATGAGATTTTACAGGGATTAGTTGTAAAAGTTGGCTTTCAATATGAAACATAAAAATATTGGCATAACTGGGAACCATTTTGGTACACATTTCAGTACCGTTAACCTGAACGTAATGTTCACTATTAAATTCGAAGTTGTTCAGAGTTAAAATGGTGCTGGAATTAACTTTTGGTTTAGGGGAAATCAATATAGTTCTAATATTTATAAATATTTTTTATTACACATTTCTAACATAATGCGTGCCCCCCAGTAGCACAGCGGTATGTCTGTGGACTTACAACGCTAGAATCCGGGTTTCGATACCCGTGGTGGGCAGAGCACAGATAGCCCATTGTGTAGCTTTGTGCTTAATTTCAAACAAACATAATGCCGAAACTAGTGGGAAAAAACTTAATTTTTTGAAGTTATTTTGTGAACATTGATTACTGTAGGTGTTGCCATGGTATTAATACATGAATTCTTTGATTTGAAGACAATCTATGTCATTTGTCTGTATTCTTTTGTTGATTTATAGACAGTAAAGTTCCACCAATCCATCTAATGAAACAAATATTTTTTAATTTACACAGTTTGTCAGATTTAATAACATAATGAATATGTAAAAGAATACACTTTCATTTAGACTAGCCCATAAGTTATATGTAATGATATTCATGTTAACATACAAGCTTTGTGAATATGTAATGAGACGTGTCCGGTTTGGAAAATTTTATGTATTGCAATAATTGACGACATTTCGTTGTAATAGTACATTTTTCAAACAAATAATAATAATAAAAAATAAGATAAAATAACGTATTTCTCCGTGACACCTGAGTACGGCCCGAATAAGCACCGGAACCACTCCGAGTAAAGTGTGAAGAAGCATCCAGGATCGTTGGATTATATTTTTATCCAGTGGCGTGTTTCTTAGTGACACTCCGATTCAAAACCCCTGAACTGTTCTGAGTAATGTATGAAGAAATATTTAGAATCATCGGGGTATCTATACACCTGGAAAAAAGTTAAGCACCCCCAAATATTTTTCAGGATTGCTTATTGAAAATAAGGTTTAATTTTCATGATGTTGATCAATGTTCATA